>NC_058134.1:179197447-179316872 GCF_016433145.1 Gracilinanus agilis | reverse complement strand
AACAACAACAAGCGAGGAATAATGGCAACCAGTAGCACTGACTAAGATCTGGAAGCAACACCTTCTGAGAGCTATGCCAGCCCCTGCAGGCTCCTCCTCAGAGGCACAGGACTTGTCATAAGTCAAACCTAGTATATGAGTACAAACGATTCAGTCCAGACAGGTCTCTGAGGAAGGGTCACTCTTTAGTTAGTGTTATTTTCCATGAGTTCTGTTGTGAATTATTATAGATATTTTCTTTGACCTGCAAATAAACTTACTACTTCAAGTTTTAAAATATTAGCAAGCAGAATTGGGATCAAGACAGAAAAGAGACATCATATAGCAAAATTCTGAGTTATGTTTTTGGTTGGGGCAATGAGCCAAGGGTGGAAGATATCCCCTAAAGGTACTTTTTCCTTTAGTGTAATGTAAGAAACTCTGACCAGAAGGTTGTATAATATTTGGAAGAATTCCAGTGAGGCATCATTTATCTTTTTTATCATACTATATTCATTAAATCCCTATTTTAGAACCCTACCATCCTAGTGGATTCCACGTATAGCAAGACTATCAGTCCTGCTTTCTAGACCCCATGGTCTTGTAATCTAAGCAACCAACTTTAATTCATATCAAAGGTGGTAGACCATCTAAGGACATGAAGACCAAAACACAGTAACAGCCAGTCACATCCAGGAACACTAGAATACAACCAGTTACACTACAGCAGTGATTCCCAAAGTGGGTGCCACCACCCCCTGGTGGATGCTGCAGCCATCCAGGAGTGTGGTGATGGACATAGGTACATTTATCTTTCCTATTAATTGCTATTAAATTTTTTAAAAAATTAATTTCCAGGGGGCTAAGTAATATTTTTTTCTGGAAACGGGGCAGTAGGCCAAAAAAGTTTGGGAACCACTGAGCTACAGAAAGCATAGTGTTGAGATAGATGTAAGTATACTGTAAGATTAGGGTTTGGGAAAGATTCAACATGGCTTTCCTGTCCCTTCTGAGAAAAAGGGAAGATTTTAAGTAATCAACTTTTGGGTTTAATTCCAGGCTCTCTAACTAATTTGCTATGAGACCTTCACTAAGATTTTATTATATGATAATTTATTATATAATTTATTATTTTAATTAATTATACAAACAATTCTAAAATAAACAAATTTTAAAACAACTTAAAAAATAAAAGTTATTTTTATTTTTCATTAATTTTACTTTAATTTTATTACATAATTTATTAGGTATTTTTACTACACAATTTATGAAAAATTAAAATTGTATATTTTATAAAGATATAATTACCAAAACTTCTTATAGAAACAAGTTTAAAATATGTTAATACAGTAATATGGGGGCAATAAATAAGAGGGAGTATGGTATAGTGGATAGGGATGAACTCAAGATTAAGATGATTCTTTGCATATATTTGCCTTTTGAATATGTCTGTTGTAAAATCACATTGTGAGGTTGGGTTTTATTATACATTCTATCATCCCCCTTTCATTATTGTATTGTATTATATTGTATCAGTTAGTCCAAATGTGTCAAACATTTCTAATAGGCTATTGAACAAAATAAAAAGCAGAGATAACATTACATTTTAAAACTACTCTATGTGCCTGAAGAGATCCTTATGTATGTGTGAAGGGTCCCATTTCTATTTGAGTTTGAAACTACTAGCTTTAGTCTATTCACATTTAAAGTTTTAAGAGATAGATTTATATTTTCCTACACTTCTTCTTTGGTACACTTTTTTATTTCTTTTGCAATTTTTAATCCCCTTCTTTTAAAAGTCAATACTTTGTCCCTGTGATTTTCTTCCTGCCTCCTTTCCCCTAAATACTCACTTTAATGTGAAGGTTTTATTTAAATTATTAATTTCTTTTTTTCTTTGGTGTTCATTTCTTCTTCTCCTTTGACCCTTCTGTTGCTATTTTTCAGTGATGTCTGACTCTTTGTGACCCTATTTGGGTTTTTTTTTTTGTACAGATACTGCAATAGTTTGCCATGTCTTTCTTTACTTCATTTTACATATTAGGAAGCTGAAGCAAAAGGATGTAAAATAGCTTGCCCAGGGTCACACAGCTTTTAAGTGTCTGAGGTCAGACTGAACTCAGGAAAATAAGTTTTCCTGGTTCTAGGTCCAGCACTCTATCCACTGTGCCATCTAGCTGCCCATTTGACCTCTCCTCTAGTTTAAGTTGTTAGTTCAAAATATTGCCTTTTCCTTATTCTCCTCTTCAATTTCTTGCATCTTTTTTTCTGAACCTTTTTATAAGAAAGTTTTGGTTTGGGTTTTTACAATATGTGGGGGGAGGTCTTTGTTTACTTCCCTTCCCTTCCAGTCATCTACTAAATTGTTTCCTCGTATATATTTGTATACATTCCTTCTTTACTTCACTCTGCAACAGTTGGCGTAAGCCTTTCCATCTCTCTCTATATTTATCATATACCTCATTTCTTATGATAAAATAGTATTCCATTACAATCGTTACCACAATTAGCCATTACTCAAATAATGATCATTTACTTTGTTTTCAGTCCTTTGCTTCCACAAGTATTGCTAGAAATACATATACTATGTGCCTTAGAGTATGAAGGACAGTTTTGTTTTGTTTCAGAAGCAATTTGTGAATCTCCTTGATTGAATACTTCAGATTTCAGATTTTTAAATTTGTCATGATCTTCTGGGAGAGATCACTTGTCATGATCTTCAAGATGCTTATGTTATTTCTCAACATCCTACCTTCAAAATTAATTAATTTAAACTCCCAGAGAGTTTGTGTGTTATTTTAACATTATTGCCCTTTCCTTCTCTTCTGCCAGATTTACTTTTGCTTCAGCATTTTTGTATTACAAATCCATTTATCTCTTATACTTCTTTGAAGAGAAGTTGCATTACTTGTTTCTCAGTCCAATCTTGGTATGGATCTTGACTGTTTCAAGGCTAGATTCTTCCCCTCCAGTGCAGTCCAGATGGTGCTTCCCTGGTCCAGTTTTGGGTTGAGTAGCAGGATCCTAGTCTCCTTCTATCAAAGTCTTTATCTGAGAAATTGCTTGGGAGCCAGATCTTATCTCCATCCAAAGTCCTGGCTTGTATGGAGGGATGAACAGGATGCTGAAACCAGCTTCCACCTTCTGCTATAGTCCTCAGCTTCATCATTTTCTCCTAGGAAAGCTGGCCTTATGCCCTTTCTCTTGCTAGACTCTGCTATACTGTCCTCAGACTCAACTCTGTCTCCTTGAACAGTTGCCTAGTAAGAAGTATAAAATTTGGGTTCTTATCTCAAGTGGGAATCCATCCAGACCAACTGAAGATATGGACATCTTTCTGAGTACATCCCCCTGGGGTAGATCCACAACCAGAATACTCACATAAACTATATTAATGTATAATTCTGTATTAATGGAGGAGTCCACTGGTGTTTCTCTTTGGTTCTGTGAAATCTTTGTTACATCCCAGGCTTGTCTTTATCTTTCATGAACTACTTCTTAGGACTTAGTTGGAAAATTTCATGTCATTATTTTGGCCAGAAGGCTCTGTATACCTTCCCTCCTTTTCTTCCACATGGCCTCTACTGTATCTCATTCTCTGTCTCCTAGTAGGCATCCATTTGATGGCACTTATATACTTCCCATGGATTTATCCTCTCAAAAATATTTGCCACTGATTCATTTGGGAACTTCCCTCTACATCTAGGTTTCCCTAGACCCGGGACATCCATCACCTCTATAGCCCTCTCTATCTAGGATATCCCCCTATAAGTTTCACCTCTTTCTCCCATTAGAGAGTTCCCCCTGGGACCTTCATTTTCTGGCAGGTACCAGGAGAACTTTTATTATCCCTCACAGCATTGTTCTTGACTTCTAGACTTTAAAACCACAGTCCCAAACTTTTTAGCTCCACTTTGTGTGTTGTCTTCCCCCATTAGAATGTAAGCTTTTGGAAGGCAGGCATCTTTTGTTTGTATGTGTACCCCAAGTGCTTAACATAATTCTTCAATAAAGTAAGCAAATAATCAATGCTTACTTTATTCCTTCCTCTCTTCTAAGTGTCCACTCCTTCCAACAATGCAGACTTAATCTTATCCACACATATTAATTCTGTGTGATGATTGACATGTATCCCTAATATCCTTCTAGTGGATCAACCCAACAAGCTAGGATTTTTCCTGTAGATTGTTTAAACTCAGTGAATATCAGTGGAGCACACAGGTTCTGTACCCATTATCTTTTGCTCTAATAATATAATTGGTCCCCAATACAATGATCTCAAACTTTTTGATAACACATCACTATTATGTGGCATTTTAGCACATACCCCAAATATATGTTGATTAATAACAATAATAAAAAATAGAGAACATTTATATCGTACTTATGATGTGCCAGGCACCATAATTGCTTTACAAATATTATCTCATTTGATTTGCACAAGTCTGGAAGGTAGGTACTATTTTTATCCTTATTTTACAGATGAGGAAACTGAGGCAAACAGAAGTTAAGTGATTTGTCCAGGGTAACACACAGCTAGTAAATATCTGAAGATAAATTTGAACTCACATCTTCCTGATTTCAGACCCAGTACTCATATATTTTATATATATTTTAATAATTCAGGAAATAGATAGGGACTAGATCTGTGATTTCAATGGCATAGGAAATGCTCTGGTGAAGAAGCTCCCTCTAAAAATATAAGTTAGCACCTTCTTTGCAACTTACACTCTAAGAGAGTTTCCTAGCATACTGAGAGATACATGATTTCCCTAAGGTCACACAACCAGTTGTCAGGAGCAGAATTTGAAACCAGATCACTCCAGCTCTGAGGCTGGCTCTCTATCCACTGTTTAAGACCACCTCTCCCTGTACTAATACATATATACACATATATGTATATTTAAACACAGAGAATATTAACATGCAATAATAGAAATGTTAAAATAAGACAATGATAAAATAATATTTAAAACAATTTCATTTTTTATTAATAACAAAACCTTTTTGTTCTCCCTTTAAAAAAAGCAATATTATTGGATATGCTTTATAACTTACGAAACTCTTGTGTATCATTTTGTGCTGGAATGATATGAAGATCTGGTTCTCAGTTCAATGTAGTCTGATATTCAGTTTAATGGCTGTCATGTTTGAAAAGGAAACCTCCCAAAGATACATAGATATGTACACATCACAAAATCATGATCCTCATTTTTCCAATCACATTCACCAGTTGTGCCAGGGTTTCTGTTGAAGTCTGGCTAGAGGATTTCCGCCTTCCTTGATGTCAACAGATGTTCTTGCCAGCTAATTGAAAGAAGATGCATTTTTATAATTTTAGCAAAGATAAAAAAAACTCACTGAACCTCTTCATTTGGAAGATTTTTAGCAGGTTAAAAATTATTTTTTAAGACTTATAATATGAGAGATTTTATGGATGATAAACCTATTGTTTGGGGCATCAAAAGCTTAATTTTTAAATGTATTTTTAATCATCCTGGCTTCATACCATCATTAGCTAATATCTCAGGACATAACACACACAATTCATTGGTAATGATAGTGAAAGTAAAACTATATTTTGAATAAGCTATAGCATCTGCTATTTCCAAACAGCGCTCTTTCAAATAGTATCTCATTTGGCCCTCAAAACCATTCTCTTATGAAATAATATCTCTTATTGCCTTTGGTCACAGAATAAAACATATTCTTCCACAGTTTCATTTGCCTCTTCAAGAAGAATCCATAAACCAATCTTTTTAACAGCAATTTCCCTTTATCCTCTGATTTCATTTATAGCAAGAATGTTAACACTAATATAATTCAGTTTCTTGTCCAGTGACCAATGTATCAATAGGGAAATTAGAAAAAAGAGGAAGGCCCTTAGGGAAAGATAATGAGTTCAATTGGGCTATGTTGCCTCTGGACACACAATAAGAGAAACTACTCTCCTGACTTTTTTATTTCCTTCTTTATTTATTCCAAGGTGAATTATGTGAGCTGTCCTTTCATTTAGTTGCTACTTCCTTCTGTTGTCTGGCTTTATTTCAATGAAAACTTAGTGAACATTGGCATGAAGTGATTCAAAACCTCTAAAAGTACATCCAGACCTTTGACACTGAAAGATCTGGATCTTCCATTGAGCATACCAATGGCTAAGTTAACATTTATGAGCAGCAGTAAACTGGGAGCATCTGAATAGCGTCATTTTCCTTCCTGCTATTCTTCTACTACCTGCAGAAGCAGAAAGAGGCTAGTAGAGAACTGAGGGGCACTTGATAATGTTCGTGGTTCCGTGAGCTGCCGAGGTCAAGATCTGGCAGCCCTAATTAGCCCTAATTAGAAAGTGAGCATCATCAGTTACCAGGATCATATTCCAGAATGTTAGCAATTGCAAGGTCTGGCAAGCCAACGCATAGCTTTTGAAGATCCACAGCCATTCCCATGCCACAATGAAGCACAAGGGAAAGGAAAGGAAGGACCAGGAAGGGAAAGACTTTGAAAAGCTGATATTCTGGGGAAAAGCTCTATTGTCTCCTAGACTACAATAATAGCTATCACTTATATACTCCTTTAAGGTTTACAAAACACTTTATGTATATTATCTTAGCAAGATTCATGAAAGCAGAGACTATCTTAACTAAAATCTCCATCCATACCTGGAATCTAGCAGTATTCTATGCATAATGGACACTTAAAGTTTGTTTCAACAGTAAGAAAACAATCAACACAATTATTCATATTATAAAATGAAACATCCAAGACCACATGATTATATCAATAGATAAAGAAAAAGACTTTGTCAAAATATAGCATTCATTTATTCTAAAAACCACACAAAGTATAGGCATAGAGAGACCTTTTTAAATATCACAAAAAGCATCTGTCTAAAACATGAAGCAAGCATCATATGCAATAGGGATACACTAGAACATTTGTCAAAAAATATAGGAGAGGGGCAGCTGGGTAGATCAGTGGATTGAGAGCCAGGCCTAGAGATGGGAGGTCCTAGGTTCGAATCTGGCCTCAGGCACTTCCCAGCTGTGTGATCCTGGGCAAGTCACTTGACCCCCATTGCCTACCCTTACCACTCTTCTGCCTTGGAGCCAATACACAGTATTGACTCCAAGACGGAAGGTAAGGGTTTTATAAAAAAAAAAAAAAAAATATATATATATATATATATATATATATATATATATATAGGAGAGAAGCAAAATGTTCACTATCCCCACTATTATTTGAAAAGTTCTAAAGATGCTAATAGCAGTAAGATAGGAGAAAGAAATCAAAGGCAAAAAGGAAAAGAGAGGTAAAGAGAAGCTGAAACTACCTCTATTTGTTGATGGCATATAGGTATCCCATCTCCATCATAATTTTCCCCATTGCAGTTTGGATATATTGTGGGTCCACATAAGAAATTAAATGGGAACTTTTGAGGACTCTTTTGGAAATCATACATGACATGTGAAGGCCTACAGATAACAAAGAAAAAGTTTAGAAACTTGGGGGCAGGTAGGTGGTTCAGTGGATTGTAAACCAGATCTAGAGATGTAAGGTCCTGGGTTCAAATTTGACCTTACACACTTCCCAGTTGTAGGACTTTTTGCAAGACTTAACTCTCAATGCCTAGCCCTTATTACTCTTCTGCCTTGGAACCAATACACAGTACTGATTTTAAGACAGAAGGTGAGGACTAAAAATACATCTAGAAAGTGCATAGCCTATGAACAAATACTAAACCCAAATTTTACACTAAGATACTATAATCATCCCACAAAAAAAGAAAAAAATATCAGAGTTCTCAGGTACAAAGGGAAGGTCAAAAAATTTTACATGGATTTTCCAAATCACAGAGATGCAGCATCCTTTACCCACATTATGTGAAAAAGAAATCTGCACTTGGAAAATCCTAATTAATCAGCAAAAATACTGTTAGACAATTAATAGACTCAGCAAAGTTGCAAGCTACAAAATAAACCCTCAAAAATCAATAGCATTTTTAAGTAATAGTAACAAAACCAAAGACTAAAAAGTGAAATCCAATTCAAAATAACTGCAAATACACAAAATATCTGGAAATTGACCGATCAAAACAAATAAAAGACTCGTTTAGATTCAATGATTCAAAATGTTATTTAAAGAAATAGAGAACAAATTAAATAGTTGGAGCAATATTCAATGCTCATGATTAGGCTATGTCAATATTATAAAAATGACAAAACTAACAAAGTTAATTTACATTTTAATGCTATGCCAATCACAATACCAAGGGGATACTTCATATAACTTGATAAAATAGTAGCACAATTCATTTGAAAAAAAACAAACTATAATATCAAAGAAAATTATGAAAAGAGGTGATGAAGGGGAAATAGCATTTCTAGAATGCAAATTAAATTATAAATGAGCAGTCATCAAAGCCATCTGATATAGATTTTAAAATAAAAATATAGATAAATGGAAAGATTTAGTCTAAAAAAATAAAAATAATGGAATTCAATAATTCACTATTTAATAAAGTAGAAAAGATAAATTACTGAGAGAAAAAGTCCTTATTTGATTAAAAAGTGCTAGGAAATGTGGAAAGTCATCTGGCAAAAATTAAGCTTGTATCCATACTTTACATCATATTCTACAATACCTTCTTAACAGATATGTGACCTTAATGTTATAGAGAATGCTATAAAATTTTGGAAGGGCAGATCATATATCTCTCACACCTATGGGTAGGAGGTATGTTCTTAACCAACCAAGAGATATAGACAACTACAAAGATAAAATAAATAGCTGAGGATATAAAATTTAATAGCTTCTCCATAGACAAAGCTAAAGCACCTAAGGTAAGATATAGTCAAAAATGGGGGAAAATTTTTAAATAAAATCTCTCTGTTTGGTATTATAAGGGTTAAAGTAGGAGTTTTGACAAAATAAGAAAGCAGCTTTTAATAATTTAAGTTTTAATGAAAACATTGTAGAGTTGTAAATTAATATTATCCCTTTAAGCCAGAGAAAAGAAAACTAGCAGCTTTTAACAATTAACAATTTAGTTTAATTAAAATAGAAATAGTAAAATGAATACAGTAAAGAAATATAGGAAAGAGGCAGAGAAAGAAAATTTCCTAATGTCTATACTAGTTATGCTATAACTATCTATCACTACCTATAATTACTACCTAAAACTGCCTGTATCTTCCTACAACTGCCTATAACTACAACTAATAACAACCACCCCTCAAAGTTCCAACCCCAATCCAGCCCAATCAAAACCAACCCAATCAGTGTTTAATAAAACCCCAATTAGGTCTATCAAAGAAGACCAGCCAGCTCCCAACCCAGAAAAGATCAAAAACCCTCTAAAGGCTAAAGCTAAAAAGCCCTCTCAGTAAGCTTAGACCCACCTTTATATTCCAGCAACTAAACGCCAACCATCAACCCAACACACCAGAAGCAACCAACTCCCAATGACCAACTCATACCCAACAGTCAACGTTCACTCAACTTCCAGCCCTAACTCTCAGCAACTCACAGTTCAACTGTGAGTTTCTACTTCCTGTCACTGTGGGCTGGTTAATCCCCACACATCTCTATGATAAGAGGACCTCCAGGTCCAGAATTCCTTTTTACAGTATCTAAGAAATATAAGTAATCCTTCTCTCTCTCTCTCTCTCTCTTTCTCTCTCTCCATATATATGTGTGAGTATGTGTGTTTCTTTATATGTATATATGTATGTATTTATTTTTAATAGCTATAGATATAGACTCAGTCATTACTCAATACATGTGTTCAAAGAATATGAACAAAAAGAATTGCCAAATATACACAACAATATGAAAGAATATTCCAAATCATTAATAGGAGAAATTAAGATTAAAACAACCCTGAGATTTCACCTCACCCTCTTTATGTTGACAAAGGTTACCAAAAAAATGCACTAAATACCTGATGTTGGAGGGACTGGGCAATGATAAGCACAATAACATATTGTTAGTGGAGACATGAAAAACTATGATTTTCAAAGCAAATTGGAATTATGCTTTAAAAACTATTAAAATATCCATGCCATTTGAATTAGAAACTCTATTACTGGGCTTATACTCCAAGGAAGTCAATAAGAAGATTCCATATATACCAACATGTTTATAGGAGCCCTTTTTGTGATAGCAAAGAATTGGGAAAAAAGTAAAAAGCATTCAAATGGGGAATGGAGAAATTAAACAAATTGCGGGATGTGAATATATGAAATATTATGGTATTGTAAAAAATTATGTATGTGATGCAAAAGAGAAGCATAGAATATTCTACATGAAATGATGCAAAATGAAGAAAGCAGAGCCAAAAAAATAACATACATAATGACTATAACAATGTAAATGGGGGGAAAAAGATACTCAAATAAAACAAAAAAAAGTTAATGTAACAAAAATGTAAAAAATCAAGCTCTGACTCAAAAGATATGAAAAACCCATATGAAGAAAAAGCCCAACCCTTCGTATAGGTGGGAGATTGTTACACATTGTACATATTTTCAGATTATTCAATGTATTAGTCAAATATGCTGGATCTTTTCTCCCTTTTTTGTCTTTAAAAATATATCTTATATGGGATGACTCTCTGGTAGAGTGTGGGGAATAACTGGCCTGTCTATTAGATGATTTGTGTTTGAATTTTTCTTTCTAAACTTTAGTCTAAATATGTGCTGCCTCTTTCTAAACAGCATGGTGGCAAAGGCACACAAATATTCAATGTTTCTGCACTGACTCTACTAATATGCTTGTCTTTAGCACCAGAACCATAAAAAAGAATTCTGGGATTTAGAACAATGTTGAGAAATGATGTAGAAAAAGGGCCAAAAAGCCAGTTGTGAGAAGGTAGAAGGGTGAGGCCAGACTTAGAAAGAACATACGTGGGGTACGGAAATACCCTTGGATCCCATTCACCTTTAAGACATGTTGGCCTTCAATGACTTTCCTGTGAGTTTGCAGTAGTCATTCAGGGTTTAGAAATGCCCACACTTGACATTATGCATTGCTGGTAGAGCTGTGAATTGATCCAACCATCCAACCAGCAATTTGGAACTATGCCCAAAGGGCTTTAAAAGACTGCCTGCCCTTTGATCCAGCCATACCACTGCTGGGTTTGTACCCCAAAGAGATAATAAGGAAAAATACTTGTACAAAAATATTCATAGCCTCGTACTTTGTGGTAGCAAAAAATTGTGGTATCTGTTGGTGATGGAATACTATTGTGCTAAAAGGAATAGTGAACTGGAGGAATTCCATGTGAACTGGAAAGACCTCCAGGAATCGATGCAGAGTGAAAGGAGCAGAGCCAGAAGAACCTTATACACAGAGATTGATACACTGCGGGAAAATCGAATGTAATGGACTTCTATACTAGCAGCAATGCAACGACTCAGAACAATTCTGAGGGACTTATGGCAATCCACATTCAGATAAGAACTGTGGAAATGGAAACACATTAGAAAAATATGTGGCCAATCACATAGTGCGATAAGGATATGATTGGGGTTTTGATGTTAAAGGATTGCTCTAGTGCAGATATGAATAACATGGAAATAGGTCTTGAACAACGACACAGGTAAAATCTAGTGGAATTTTATGTTGGTTATGGGAGGGGTGTGAGAGGAGGGGAGGGAAAGAACATGATTCATGTAACCATGGAAAAATATTCTAAATATTTCTACCCTGAACTTTTTAACTTCTCCTCATGCATCACTATGGAAAAGGCAAAGGCGGAGGGGTTACAATAGCTCCCTCCTTCAATCCTGGGAATATAGAGGTAACATGGATAGACTTAGATCACTCTCACCTTTCAGGGTTAGCACAGTACCACTTGAGACTGGGAGGATATGTTTTTCAGTCATGTCCCAAGACTTCAGCCCCTTTAGCTTTCCTTGCATATACTCCAAACCTATTGACCTACTCTCTGGGTTATTAGGAAATTCAATTTAAAAACTTTCCTGTAACAGCCATAATTCTACTCTCTGGGGCCAGGCCGAGTAAGCCTGATTCCTGTTCCCTATGGAACAACTCAGTAATCATGTTTCCACTAAGCCACTTTTTCAGATTAAACAACCCCTGTTCCTTTAACAGATCCTCCTCTGACACCGAGATCCACTCATCCTCCTGTTCATGCTCTTCTGAATGCATGTTAACTGGTAAAAGTGTCTCCAAAAACATGGTGCCTGGTAATGAACACAATACTCTAGGTGCTTTTAACCAGAATGGTATTAATCATCTCCTTTGGTCTGGAGACTTCTGTTAACACAGGCTAAGATCACGATTCCTTTTTTTTTTTTTTTTGGCTGCAACAGTCTACTATTGACTCATCCTATAAAAATAGATGACATTTATATAGCACTGTAATAAGGTTTACAATGCACTTTACATACATTATCTCATTTTTTATCCTAACAACAGCCCCAAGAGTTAATTGTTACAAGTGTTATTATACACTTTTATAGAGGAGGAAATAGAAGCTCAAAAAAAGTTAAATGACATCTATTTTCACACAGGCGGTGTGCCATAGGCAAGATTTGAACTTAGGTATCTCCTAGCTATGCATCCTGCCTTCTTCCCACTAAGACAAATCATCTCTGAACTTGGAGACCAGTTAATTCTCTGGGTCTTTTTCATATCAGGTCTCAAGGTTATAGATGTAGTTCCTAAGGTTCCATGTAAGTCATAATTCGAAGTCCTCTCAGAGTAAATTTCACACAATGGAAACTATTAATGTTAATTTGCTTCTCTTGGCTTGACTTCTCCTCTTTATTATTTAGTTGTTTTTCAGTCATGTCTGACTCTTCATGTGGAGTTTTCTTGGCAAAATACTGAATGATTTATCATTACCTTCTCCAGCTAATTTTACACATGAGGAAACTGAGGCCAATGGGTTAAGTGATTTATCCAGGGTCACACCAGTATTAAGTATATGTGGCCAGATTTGATTTAAAGAAAATCAGTCTTCTTGACTCCAGGTCCAGCACTCTATCTCACTTCCCTGACTTCCTTTACCTCATTAAAAATTTAGAAACAACTACTCTGATCCAGATATTGAGATACTCACCACACTAACAATCCCAGGAAAGGAACAGTAATGAGACAGTAAAATTGTTAGAAGTGAACTTAATAATTAAGAAAGCAAAAACAATATCAACTATAGTCCTTGTCCTATTATATCTACCACCTCCACTTAGTAATTCCCCAATTAATGGGTATCCCCTCCATTTCCAATTCTTTTTCCCCCACAAAAAGAGCTGCTTTAAATATTTTTGTACTTATAGGTCCTTCCCGCCCCCTTTGTGTATCTCTTTGGGATACAAACCTAGAAATAGTATTACTGAGTCAAAGGTTATGGACTGTTTTATAGCCCTTTGGGTATAGGTCCAAATTGTTCTACTGAATGTTTGAATCAATTCACAACTCCCCCGGCAATGCATTTATGTCTCAACTTTCTCATATTCTCTCCAAGTTTTGTCATTTTTCTCTTCTGCCCTAATAGCCAATCTGATAGGTGTGAGATTGTACCTGAGAGTTGTTTTAATTTGCATTTCTCTAATTAATTGTGATTTAGAGCATTTCTTTTTGCAGAACTATAAAGTTTTAATTACTTTGAGAGCTGCCTGTTCATACCCTTTGACCATTTATCAATTAATGAATGACTTGTATTCTTATACATTCAACTCATTTCTTAATATATTTAAGAAATAAGATCTTTATTAGTGAGACTAAAAATTTTTGCACCCTTATGATTACTGTGAATTATTCTCTATCCTATTCATCTCTGCTTAGTGTCTGACTCTGACCTCCCCACAATTTGCCCTCTTTTCTATCATCTCTATCCTCTTCTTATTCCCTTTTCCTCCTACTTTTCTGTAAGGCAAGAAAGCGTTCTATACCCAATTGGTTGTGTATGTTCTTCCCTCATTGAGACAATTTTAATGAGATTAAGTTCATGTGTTCTCTGTTCCCTTCCCCCATCTTTCCCTCCACAGTAAAAGCTCTTTCATGCCTCTTTTATGTGCAAAAATTTACTCCATTCTATTTTCCCCTTCCTCCTAATGCTTCCCCTTTCTCATGCCTTAATTTAATTTTATTTTTTATATCATTCCATCATTTTCAAATCACAGCCTTGCCCTCTGCCTATGAATACTTCTAGCTGCCCTAATAATAATAAGGTTATTAGGATTTACAAAAATCATCTTCTCATATAGGTATGTAAACAGTTTAACTTTAATGAATGCCTTTTGATTTCTTTTTTGTTGTTTACCTTATAATGCTTCTCTTAAGAACGGTATTTGAGAATCAAATTTTCAATTCAGCTCTGGTTTTTTCATCAAGAATCTTTGAAAGTCCTCTATTTCATTGAATACCCTTTTTTTCCCTGAAGGATTATGCTCAGGTTTGGTGGGTAATTCTTGGTTGAAATCCTAGCTCCTTTGCTCTCTGGAATATCATATTACAGGCCCTCCAATATTTTAATTTAGAAGCTGTTAAATATTGTGTTCTCCTAACTTTGGCATCACCATATCTGAATTATTTTTGGAGGCTGCTTATAATATTTTCTCCTTGACCTGGGAGTGTTGGAATTTAGATTCAATATTCCTAGGAATTAATCTTTGGTATCACATTCAGGAAGTGATCAATGGATTCTTTCAATTTCTATATTACCCTTTTGTTTTAGAATATCAGGACAGTTTTCCTTGATAATTTCCTTGATAAGATGATGTCTGAGCTCTTTTTTACATCATGGTATTCAGACAGTCCAATAATTCTTATATTGTCTTTCCTAAATTTATTTTCCATGTCAGTTGTTTTTTCATTGAGATATTTCACATTTTCTTCTATTTAGTCTTTTGACTTTATTTGATTGTTTCTTGAAGTTTCATAGAGTAATTAGCTCTATTCAAATTTTTAAGACAAGATTTTCTTGAGTGAGCTTTTGTACCTTTTCTTCCATTTGTTTGATTCTGCTTTTCAGTGAGATCTCCTTAATGGATTTTTGTACCTCTTTTACTAATTGGCCTAGTCTTGTTTTTAAGATAGTTATTTCTTTGTGCCTTCTTTACTAAGCTATTGACTCTTTTTACATGATTTTCAATATTTCTATTATTTCTTTCCCTAATTTTCCTTCTACCTCTCTTATTTAGTTTTTAAAATCCTTTTTGAGTTCCTCCATTAATTCTTTTTGTGCTTCAGGGCAATTTCATTTTTCTTGGAAGTCTTGGATACAGCAATATTGACTTTATCGTCATCTTCTGAGTTTGTGTTTTGGTCTTCCCTGTCACCAAATAACTTGTTCATTGTCCAGCTGTTCCTTTTATTTTTTAATTTTAAAAAATTGTTAATGTTCAACTCTATACCTATGGTGAACGGAACACTGGTTTCTAAACTTCAGGTTCTTTGTGCAGCTGCCTTCGGAGCTAGGTCTGGGGAATTTGAAGTCTTCAGTTCTTCTTATATAAGAAGAGAGGTCTTCAATTCTCTCCTACCCTATGCTCTGGTCTGTGAGGAACCTCAAGCACCCTTTTATCTCTTGAAACTGTGGCCAGGGATCCCTGCATCCCTGTAGCCAAAAGCACTAGTGTGTACTAGTGCCTTCCCATCACCCTGAGACTGTGACAAGAGTTTTGCACTCAGAGCCATTGAAGGGACCCCTGTAATCTCCTTCTGAGCAATTATCCAAACACTCAACCCTTACTGTCTGTGACTAAGAGCTCAGGAAGTCTTTGCTAATGATTCAATTGCACCCAAAGCCTGTTGCTATAGTGAAACCTGTGTTGGTTTGTGCTCTACTTCCATCCCAGTGCACTAAATCATTAATGCCAACATTCTAAGTTGTCTTGGGATGAAAAATTTGTTTTACCTCATCTCTTCGTTGGTTATGCTACTTCAGAATTTTTTGAGACATTATATCATAGTTTTTTGGAAGATAATTTGGTAAAGATTAGGTGGATCTGTCTACTTTCTCTGCCATCTTGGCTCTATCATCACCATATTAGGTTTTGATATAGACCTAGGCTTGGTTTGACAAAAGCAATACTGCAGCTTATAGTCATGTTCATCTTCATTTGCTGCCAGCCCAACTCATCTCTCCCTTCTTCATGGTCATAAACCTTACCAAACAACTCCCATCTTTTTGGTGGTAACAATTTCTTCCCTTGCCCTTTTTTTCCCAAAAGGACAGAAATTTAGTTTAAAGAAAAATCTGCTTCTTGTGCTTTGCTGTCCATTCATAAGAAATCTTTCTCCTTATCTGTCAAAGAAAAAAAAGGAAGAAAGATGCATGTGGATTGACCCTATTCATTGATTATAGACCATACAAGATCAGGCGGTGGGGCATAACCCTCAATCCAGAGTATGCTGACCCTTTTCCTAAAGAGACACCAGCTACATAGAGTTTGAAGTGACCTTAGAGGTAAATTTAATTCAGTTGCACAAGCAATTATTATATAGCTACTTTGTGTCAGGTAACATCATCAACCCGAGTTTTTTTTTAATGTAATTAAAACTGAGTATTTTTTAATGCTTTTAAGTTGAAGGTTGCTATTTTACTTGAGTTGCTCAATATTCCTGTGAGGGAAAAATATTAGTATTATTAACTATTCCTCCATTTTAAAGATGATCAACCTAAGATTGAGAGAGTTCCCAGGGCTTGTCCACTACCATATATCTAGTAAACATTAAAAGTGTGATTTGGAGCCATGTCTTTTAATTTCAAAACCGATGTTCTTCACTATGCAATGGGATTTGTTATTTTTCAATCGTTTTTCAGTCATGTCTGACTCTCTGTGACCCCATTTGGGGCTTTCTCAGCAAAGATACTGGAATGATTTAGCATTTCTTTCTTTAGCTCATTTTTCAGATGAGGAAACTAAGACAAAGAAAACACAATGAAGTGGTTTGTGTAGAGTTACACAGCTAATAAGTATCTGAGGCTGGATTTGAATTCAGGAAGATGAGTCATCCTGACTGCAGATCTGGTACTCTATCCACTGCCACCATCAAGCTCCCCAGGCAACAGGATATAAAGAAACAAAAGGAATAGATCCTGTCCTTATCATCACCCTGTATTGCTCTCTAATCATTTTGACAATACTATTCTTGACACAATTGATTTTTTTTGAGCCTGAGTTTTAGACTTTACATTTATATGTCAAATTATTTTTAGTTACCATTTATATTTACATGTAATAATATAATATGTAACATGACAATAATATAATACAAATTATTTATTATACTTATGTAATGAATTATAATAAATATGATTATCTAAGAGAGACAAATGCTCACATTGGCTATGTCCAAAAATCTAGGTCTCATTCTTTTTTCTCTTCCCTCTCACCACTCTCCCATCTCCAAGGAGGCAGGTAATATGATATGGGTTGTACATATATCATCATATAGTACATATTTCCCTATTTATCATGTTGTAGAACAAGATATATATGAAAAAAATTCATGGAGGAAATAAAATGAAGAACGGAATGTTTCATTTGGCATTGGACTCTGTTGTTTCTATGGCACTGAACACTCATTTTCATCATGAGTCCCTTAGGGTTCTCCTGAATACTTGCCTCATTGATAATAGTTGGGTCGTTCACAATTGATCATCGTATTTTATTACTGCTATTCTGTACAAAAATAGTGTTCTCCTGGTTCTGCTCACTTCACTTTGAGTCACTTCATAGAAGTCTTTCCAGGTTTTGGGGTTCTCTTTTTTGTGATCATCTTGTTTGTCATTTCTTATGGCACAAAAGAATTCAATTACAATCGTATGCCACAACTTATCTAGCCATTTCACAATTGATGGACATCTCTTCCATTTTCAGTTCTTTTTGAACACAAAAAGTGCTGCTATAAATATTTTAGAATATATAATTTCTTTTTGTTTTTCCTTGATTTCCTTAACATTCTTTTTTGTTCGGTCTGAATCATTCTTGCCAAGTAATTAGGTGGAACAGTGGATAGAGTGCCAGGCTTGGGGTCAGGAAGACATCTTCCTGAATACAAATTTGTCCTTAACACACTTACTAGTTGTGTGAACCTGGGAAAAGTTATTTAACCTTGTTTGCCTCAGTTTCCTCATCTGTAAAATTAACTGGAGAAGGAAACGTCAAAACACTCCACTACCTCTGGCAAGAAAATCCTAAATGGGGTCACAAAGAGTTTAATAGGACTGAAAAATGACTACACAACAAAACATTCTTTCAAGCCTATAGGTATCTTTTTGGATCTAATATCTAAGTACTATCAGTCAAACATTTGAAAAGCATGTTATATTCACACTTCATCCACGTCACTGCAGAAAGTTTAAAAAGAACAAGGCCAGGAAAAAAGGCTCCATAATACTCAACTAGATTTCCCCCCCAGTTTCCATCTTTTCATCCATCACAGCTCCTTATGTCCAATAGCTATATCAGTTATGAATCTACCATACCATGGCACTAATCCACATCAGTGCATCTTGTATGCAAGGATATTGTAAGTGAATTAGTACTTAATAAAATGTCCATTAAATGAGCATCAAATGTATTGCTGAGACTAAGCTATTTTGCGTCTGTGGTTGTTCCTTGATTTACCAGTCCAGTAGGTTTCACTCATTTCTTAAGAGGAAATAATAACGTGCTCAGGGCCATCCATTAGCGAGAGACTCATAATTTTAGGGCTAGGAATGCCAGAGAAGGAGGCAAAAAAAACCAAAAACAATAACAGATGGTCTTCAAATGCACAAGGTCAAGAATCTAACTGAAGTAGAAATAGGGGCCCACAGCCCAAAATTACAAATCTCTGTCCTATAATCCCCAAACTCACTAATCGGTCTCAGAAACCATCAATCACTGTCTCTCATTACCCATTCGGGTGGATCACAAAGCCTTTCAATTGCCCTAGGATTTTGTCATTGCCTTTTCAATATATTAGATTGCAACAGAGGTGTCCTGTGTAGTCCTTTTCTCTGGAGGTCCTTTCCCCTCCTTGCACAGGAATTGGTCAGCCAAGGGTCATTCCACTTCTCATTCTTCCATCCCCAGGTCTCTGTCTAGGAGTATCTGGCAATCATGATTTGTCTCTCAATAGCTCAGTCCCCACCTACTGGCCACTCTTTTTTCAGCTCCATTCAGCCAGTCAGTTCAGTTCACTCACACCTCCACATTCATTAGCTAAACAAAAAAGTTAAATTAATAAAAGCGTGGATAAAAATAAAGTCATTAGCTACTTGGAATACATGAATTAGATGGCACAGTGGAGAGAGCACTGGATCTGGAGTCGCGGAAGACCTGAATTCAGATCTGACTTAGATACTTCCTAGCTGTATAAGAGCTTCACCTCTTTGCCTCAATTTCCTAATCTGTAAAATGGAAATAATAATAGTAGTAATAATAATAATAATAATAATATCTACCTCCTAGAGTTGTGAGGATCAAATGAGATGATAAGTGTAACGGGCTTAGCACACTGTAAGAGTCATGTAAATGTTAGTTGTCGCTATTATTATCATTCTTACTAAATAACAAATAACAAGCTCTCACACTCCAAAGTAAATCCCACCTTTCTCAGGTTGGCATCCATTTATCTTTTCATCACTTCCCCAAGTTTAAGACATTTAGAGCTGGAAAGGATCTTAAATGTTATTCATTCCAATCCCCTCACTTTAAAAATAAGGAAACTGAGGAAGATTAATTAATTGACTTGCCCAAGTTCATGTAACTAGTAAGTATCTGAGTCGGATCCCACCCAGGTCATTCTGACTCCAAACCCTGCAGCCTCCCCACTAGGTCTTGCTGTTTGCTTCATACAAACTCTTCTATCTCCATACTCTTGGAGAAGGGAGCAGAGGAAGCATTTGAAGCCATTCTTCCAGCTCATTCAAACGAAGCGGCTGCGAGTTGAAATCCCCTTTTGCTTTCGCTAGGAAGCGCGATGCACGCTGGTCTCTATAATCTGTGTACCTCCAGCGGCGCCTCTTGGCTCTGTCCTGTTCAGGCATCTAAGTCCGCTCTCCGAATCTGTCACTGGCTCTCGTCTGCTCGCCTCTGCAGGGGCGGGAATGGGGAGAAATGCCGGACTTCTGCCATCTTGGTCTTCCCCATATCAGCAGCTCCCTCACAGTGTCATCCACACAGATTCAATCCAAGGTCCTCCTGGATGTCACATCCACGACCCAAGTGCTGCTTGTTTCAAAATCTTCCGGGCCATGTAGGCAAGACGGACGAGCGCTTGTCTGTCCAGACACACATCTATGCCCCACTTTGCTGATTCTTTGCATATGCTTTTATATAGGTTTTATATTATATGCACATGTTTGTCTGTGGGGCTGATTCCTTACATGTGTTTTATAGGTGTAAACTATTAGTGAATGAAAAGTATTAACAAATGGGATCAATCAGTGAAGAACAGTTTTTAAAAAAGAAAAAAAAAAAAGCTAAAAACCTCCAAAAGGAAAAAGACTGGAATCTGGATTGCATTCTCAGCTCTCCTACTAACTTGTTATGATTGAAATTTGTTAAATTGCTTCCTTTTATAGGTCCCAGTTTCTTTACCTACCAAAAAAAAAGGGAGTCAGTCTATAAGTATTGTTCGAAGGTTTCTTCCAGCCCCAGAATCGTATAATTCTTTGTAGAAGAAGTCCTGTGTTCAAACAGCCAATTCCAAACAGAACCTTTCTGAGATGCTCAGGAAATATTTTGACCACTATTTACTTCATATTCTTGATCTAGGAGGTCTTACTACTAAAATAAATCTTTTGGTCAACAAGCAAATTAAGAATGAAGGATTAAGAGGCAGATGGGTGGCTCAGTAGATAGAGAGCCAGGCCTAAAGACTGGACATCCTGGGTTCAAATTTAGCCTCGGATACTTCCTCTCTGTGTGACCCTAGGCAAGTCACTTATTCCCAATTGCCTAGGCCTTACTTAGTACTGTATACACTTAGTATATAGAATATATTGTATGTACTTAGTATGTATTATAAGTATTGTATATACTTAGTATATCACATATATTATATATATTTAGTTTATCATATATATTTAAGTATTATAGATAGTATATCGTGTATATTGTAAGAATTGTATATACTTACTATATCATATATATTGTAAATATTGTATATGCTGAGTATATAGTAAACCAATACTTACTATTGATTCTAAGATGGACAATAAGGATATAAATAAAAGGAGGAATTAATCTTTTAATTGGATTAACTTAATTAACCAAACCTTAGGCCATATTGGCCTTCTCCCTACAGAAACTGCATATTCCTCACTTAATATTATTTCTTTTGGAAATAAGATGCTTCATTTCCACTGGAAACTGATTCTTTTAGTGGTCACAGAAGAATTCCTCCTCTCTGAGCCTCAGTTTCCTATCTGTGAAGTGGAGATAATACCTTATGCCACTTACCTAAGGATTTGGGGGACAATCAAAGATCATGGATTTATAGCCCTTCACAAGGTTGTATACAATGGAGGTTTATTATTTTTATTATTATATCTACATTATGCTAATAAAATTCCTGAATTGCATCCCAGATTTTAAATCTACAATCATAGTTTTAGAGTTGGATGGTGTCTCAGAGGCCATGTATTTCAGGCAGCTAAGACTATTAGAGGTTACATGACTTGTGTCAAGGGACAGGTAAAAAGCAGTTGCTATCCTAGCTCTTCTGACTGCAAATCTCATATGCCATTCTATGAACCATACTGGTATATGTTTTTAAATAAATCATTTTTAAAAATTTTCAGGATTGTTTGACTTCCCCCCACCCTTTTAATCTTAGAATACTGGCAAACAAAAAATTTTTAAATATATAAGTTGGGGTAATGCCATTGTATCATTACATAGCAGAGCTGCTTAACCTGGGGTCCATGAACTTTTTTTTTAAACCCTTACTTTCCATCTTAGAATCAATACTATGTATTGGTTTCAATGCAGAAGAGCATTAAGGGCTAGGCAATGGGGACCAAGTGACTTGCCCAAAGTCACACAGCTAAGAAAAGTCTGAGGCAAGATTTGAACCCAGGAGCTCCTATCTCCTGATTCTCTATCCATTAAGCAATCTAGCTTGCCCCTGCACATGAAGTTGAATATTTGAATAATTGAATTTTAATATAATTTGTTTTTTTTTCTAATTCTTCATACTTTATTTCATGCATTAAAAAAAAATTATTTGGAGGAGGCCATTGACTTCACCAGATAGCCCAAGAGGTCCATGATAGAAGAAAGGTTAACAACCTCCACTTTACTGGCTTACCTTCATCTGAATCGACCTACATTCATCTCCCTGATGCTTTTTGAGAATCATTAGTCTCAAGTCACTTACTTCTTGTTATGAAGTACCACTGAATCTCGGTCACCAAAATGTTGCTTGTCTCTTTCTTGGCCTCGTTTCCAATTTGTGGTTCAGCTTCCCTGCCTCTCCATCTGGTCTGTGGCTTCCTGAAACACTCTCTTTGCTCCAACTAAGCAACTCCACTTCTCCTTTTTCCCCTCATGCTACTGAAATAAAGTACTTAAAAGAATAATTTAATCTCAATAGAAGGAAAGCGTATATTATCTCCCATCCACCTTCCCTACAATTTCCTGGCACCCAGTAAGTAGGAGCTGAATAAATGTTTATTAGCTATCACCTAACTAACAAACACTAGACTATGTCTATCTCCACATACAGTGAGTTTCAAATGCCTAGCCTTGGGCTCTTTACACTTTAAGGAAATGAACAGTTATGTGGCCTTAAAGAGAAGGCTGGGAGAAGGATGAGCATGTAGCCAATATGTTTTCTCAGCATTATAGAATGATCCCCCAGATCAGGCCAGAAGCAACACAAATGGTCTCGTTGGCAGCTAATGCCACCTGGCTTCTGTTTCTTGTTCTTGCTGCCCCTCATGCATGTTCCTTTGACTGGCAATCATTATTTGGCATGCCTGACTTTGCTGTCTGCTTTTCCCTGCTGATAAAGGAAAAATCATCTCTAACTTCACCAATTATATAAGCCAGGTGAGACCCAACACAGTTGACAAATCACTTTAATCTAACCATTAGTCAATCAATAAGCATTCATTAAGCACCTACTAAGTACCAGGCACTGTGCTAAATACTGAAGACAGAAAAAAAAAAAGGCAAAAAACAGTCCCTGCCCTGAAAGAGCTCATCTTCTAGTGGAGTAGATGAAAACAACTATGTATGAACAATTATATATACAGGATAAATTGAAGATATTGTGGAATGAGCAGGGAAGTTAAGGGGGAAGAAGAAGAAGAGTGGAAAGGTAGGGGGTGTGGCTAGGTAATAGAGGGATTTGAATACCAAACAGGATTTTTTAATTTGATCCTGGAGATAATATGGAGATACTGATATCTATTGCATAGGTGGTCAGACCTGTCATTTAGGGAAATTAATTTGATGGCTAAGTGGAAGATGGAACAGAGTGGGGAGAGATTTGAGGCAAGGAGACCAACCAGCAGGCTGTGCAATAGTCTAGGTTTGAAGCGATACCTTGCTGCACCAAGGAGAAGACCTTAGAACCAAAAAGGAGGCATATACAAAATGCTACAAAGACAAATTTAACAGGGCTCAGCAACAGAATGGATATGGTCAGTGAGAGAGTGAGGAATTGAGGACTAAACCTTGGTTTTGAGTCTGAGTGACTGGAAAGTTGACATCAGTCTCTCTGTAATAGGGAAGTTCAGAACTAGAGAGGGTTTGGACAGGTTAACAATTACTGAATATTCAATATGAGGTATCTGATAGGTGGCTAGAGATGTGAGTCTGGAGGTCAGGGGAGATATTAGAACTAGAAAAGTAGATTGGAGAATCACCAGTATAAAGATGATATGTAATCCTTGAAAGCTGATGGGATCACGAAGGGAAATATTATCAAGGGAGAAGAGAAGTGGATTCAGGGCAGAGCTTTGGAGAGCCCTTATCTGTAATGGGAATGACCTGGATGAAGACCAAGTAAGGGAAACTAAGAAGGAAGAATCAGGTAGGAGGAGAACCAAGATAAAGGACTGTCTCAGAAGCCTAGAGGGGAAAAAAAAGGAGATGCAAGGAGAAGAAAGTGAAGAGGCCAAGAAGGGTGACCATTAAAATAAGGCTTTTAGATTAAGCAATTAAGAGATCATTGTTAACTCTGAAGAAAGCAGTTTTGGTAGAATAATGAGGTTGGATGCCAGTGTATATAGCGTATTCAGAAGAGAAAGAGAAAAGGAAATGTTATCAGTAAAGAAAATGGAGGTCTTCTCAAGAAGTTTAGCTAGAAAAGGGAGGAGAGATATGGGATGATATCTAATGAAATGAATAGATTAAATGAGAAGTTTTTGAGAATAAGGAAGTAATATTCATGTTTGTAAACAGTAGACAAACACCTAGGATAAATAAGGAGAGTATGAAGTAAAAGAGTGTTGATGATAAAGAATAATCCCCTTGAGAGGAAAGGATGGAATGAGATCATTCCAGACAGGGTTTAAATAGAAGATGGCAGAAGTCACCTGGGTGACATGAAATGATGAATAAAGAAGAGGGAGCTCTGAATGTAAGACCTCAGTTTTTTTCAGCAAAATATTACAAAGTTCTCAGTTGAGTGGGTCAGGGGTAAGGGGTGTCCTGGAAGATTTAAGAAAGGATGGAAAAATTTGGAAGAGTCAATTTAATAAAAGTATAAACCAAACCAAGCAGTCATTCTATACTTCTTTTATAATTCTTAAATTTTGAAGACAGGCTAGGTACTATAACTGAGATTTCATTGGTATAGATAATTTCTGGATGGGGAAATTTCCTCTACCAAAGTAGGTAGGGGCAGTTGGGTGAAGCAATGGTTAGAATACTGAGCCTAGAGTCAGGAAGACTCATCTTCTTGAGTTCAAATACAGCCTCAGGCACTTCCAAGATATGTGACCATAGACAAGTCCCTTAACCCTGTTTGCCTCAGTTCCCTCATCTGTAAAATGAGCTGGAGAAGGAAATGGCAAATCACTCTAGTATCTTTGCCAAGGAAACCCCAAATGTGGTCACAAAGAGTTGGATGCAATTAAAAAAAACAACTAAATAATAAAGTAAAGCTTCTTGAAAGCTTTGGATTTCAGGGAAAAAATGATTTCAGAAAAATCTCAAAAGTTTGTGTGAACTTGTATAAAGTAAAGTGAGCAGAACCAGAAGAATATTTTACACAGTGACAGCAATATTTCTTGATGAACAACTGTGAATGACCTAGTTATTCTGAATAATAAAATGATCTAAGACAATCCAAGAGTCTAATGATGAAAAATACCATCTGCCTCCAAGAAAGAACTGGACTCTGAAGACGACAGAAAGAAACGAAGTCTGAATGCAAATTGAAATGTGCTATATTTCATTTTATTTCTTCTTTTTTTCCATTTCAGAACTCTTCCACAAAATAATTTATGTGGGAAAATGTTTTACATGATTACATATGTAAAATCTATATCATATTGCTTGCTCTCTCATGGAGGAGGAAGGGCAGGGAAGTAAGGAGGATGGATCAGAAGGGAGAGAATTTAAAACTCAAAACTTTTTTTTTAAAATGAATGTTAAAAATTATTATAATGGGGGAAATAAATGTAATCAGGGAAAATATTATTTTAAAAAATTAACTTATGCTTTTAGAGAGTTGCCTAAAGCTCTTAAAGACTGTGACTTGCCCAGATTCAGCCCACCACTGTTTATAAAATGCTTACTTGTGCAGAGCACTTTTATAAGTGCTGGAAATTCGAATATAAATAGAAACAGTTCCTACCTTTAAAGAGATTACATTCTAATGAGGGAACACTAAGACAAAAGAAAGCTGAAAGAGATAAGAGGGTGAATAAGGAAAAGAAGATTGAAAGGAGAATTGTAGAGGCAATCTAGAGTTTAGCCTGAAGAAGAGTGAAATATGACTGACCTGGACACCTTTTAGTGGAGGTTCTGAGAGGAGCCATTGTATCAGAGAAAAAGAGAGAAGAGGATGTGAGGATATGTGAATTCCAAGGGCATCCAATAAAGCTTCAGAATTAAAAGCTGGGGCCTGAAAGAGGAAATCTAGAGTACCCCCACCCCCAGATAGAAATATATTGCTTATAGACATGAAGATTTGCCCAGGGTCATATAATTTGTTTTAGAGATGGGGCTTGAACCAAATTCTTGGTTGTAAAGCCAATTCTCTATCTACTACACCACACTGCTTTGAAATTCCAAAGCTACAGTTAATAATAATTATCATTGAAAAAAAGGAGGGGCAGCTAAATGACTTAGTGGATTGAGACAGGCTCAGAGATGGGAAGTCTTGGAGTCAAATCTGACATCAGACTCTTTCTAACGTGTGAACCTGGGCAAGTCACTTAGTCCCTATTGCCTAGTTCTCACCACTCTTCTACCTTGGAACCAATACACAGTATTCTAAGATGAAAAGTAAGTGTTATTAAAAAAATAAAATACTTATCCTCCGAGATAACCTGCTCTTATAAACATATAGTCAAATAACGAGCCTTCAGGGCATACTTCTGAGAGGGCAAAGTCTTAGAAAAGATTCATCTACAATCAAAATAAGGGTATCGATACCTTAAATCCATCACCTGGATATTAATGCTTGAAAAGTATTCCTGGATATTCATGTTAAGTAAATAATAATGGTGAAGTTTGGGAAGAACTATTTACTCTCATACTTAGCTTTTTCTCTTCCTTCATGACCAAAAGCATGTACTTTTAAGATGAATGCCTGAGGACAGAGTTCATGTTTCCTTTCTTAGACAATATCTATGTCCTTATTTACAACACATCTATCTCTCCCTTTCTCTCTGTCTCTGTCTCTGTCTCTTTCTGTCTGTCTGTTTCACTCTTTCTGTCTCTCTTTCTCACTTTCAATCTCTTTTTCTTTCTCTCTCTATCTATCTATCTGACTGGCTGTCTAGTTGTCTGTCTGTCTGTATCTCTCTATCTCTCTCTCTATCTATACATCTTTTATCTATCCGAGATGGGTCTCCCAATTTCACCCAGACTGTTAAATGCAACAACCCACTGCTGATCATCATAGCAGCTTTCAATTGTTCTGTTTCTAAACTGCAGTTATTTGCCTCTTCCTAGATAACCTAGTAGCCCTTTGCTCACAGGGATTCACCCAATTGGTATCTGATTTACTGAGAATCGTGGATTAGGACTGGTTTTAGCCTAGTACAATTTAGAACTCCAAAATAAGTGATCTACCAGTTTCTGCATTTCCAACAGTAAGGATCATGGATATGAGCTACCACAACTATCCTGCAACACAAATTATTTGTTAATGTGCATTGTATGGATCACTAGATCCCTTTGCTACTTGTCCAATGTCCAACATGTTATTATAAATGAATAGTTGTTCAAGTGAATTAACTGGCCAATTAAATCTAAGCCATTGAATGACCCCATGTCAGTATAGACAGGAAAAGTGAATTAAAATAGTTTTATGAAAAATTGAATTACGGCATTAGCTCTGAGACCCAGGGTGAAGAATTCCATTTATATGACAACAAATAAGACAAATTAAAATGGAGATGAAGATTAAAAATAAAAAAGCATTCTTGCTACTTAAGTACTATATTCCAGTTTCAATGTTTCTTTTGTTTATACTTTCAGTATTTGTTCCTAAATTGAACAGAATTATGGTATATAATTTTGTAATTTTAAAATAAGGTCTTTTCTCTAAAGTTAGTGGCAGGGAAAGGATAGAAACACACATATAGGAAGGGAAAATAGCATTAGATCAGAAATTGGGAAACCTAGGTTCAAATATTATAAACAATGCAAACTGAATAATCACTTAATTTCTCGGTGTCTCAATTCCTCCACCTATAAAATGAGACAGTTGGCCTTGATGGTCTCTGAGAACTTTTTCAGCTCTAAATCTATAACTACTATTCAGGACTATCATAAAGGTGATGGAATTGCAGCAGAACTATTTAAAATCTTCAAAGATGATGCTGTTAAACTGCTGCATTCAATATGCCAGCACATTTGGAAAACCCAACAGTGACCAGAGGATTGGAAAAGACCAGTTTATGTTCCAATCCTAAAGAAGGACAATGCCAAAGAGTGTTCAAACTACCAAATAATTGCTTTCATTTCATATGTCAGGAAAGTTAAGCTTAAGATTTTGCAAGCTAGGTTCCAGCAATATGTGAATGGAGAATTACCAGAAGTGCAGGCTGTTAGGGGTTTTTGAATTTCTAGTTATTTTTATTTATGGAACATAATATTATAATACATGTGATTTGTTATAAATATGTTACAAATTATAACAAATATGTTTATCCAAGAAAAATAAATTCTCACATTAGTTATGTCCAAAAATCTAGGTCTCTTTCTTTTTCTCGCTCGCTCACACCCCTCCATTCTCCCCAAGACAGCAGGTACTATGATATAGGTTGTATATATTATCATATAACACATATTTCCCTGTTTACCATGTTGTGAAACAAGACACATATTACTTATACTAGAAAAAAAATCCATTGAGGAAATGAAGTGAAGAATGGTATCTGCCCTCAGATTTTCTCTGATCGTTCTATGGCGATGGATAGCATTTTTCATCATGAGTCCTTTGGAGTTGTTCTGGATCTTTGCCTTATAGATAATAGTTGTCATTCACAGTTGATAATCATACATTATTCTTGTTACTGTGCACAAAGTTCTCCTGGTTCTGCTCACTTCACTTTGTGTTACTTCATATAAGTCTTTTCAATGTTTTGTGATCATCTTGTTTGTCATTTGTTATTGCACAATACTATTACATTACAATCATATACCACAAGTAGTTTTTGAAGGGACAGGGGAACTAGAAACCAAATTGCCAACATTCATTGGATTATGAGGAAAGCAAAGGAATTCCAGGAAAAAAAAACTACTTTAGCTTTATTGACTACACTAGAAACTTTGAGTGTATAGATCACAACAAACTGTGGCAAGTCCTCAAAGAGATGAGAATACTTCATCATCTTACTTGTCTCCTGAGGGACCTATATGTTGTTCAAGAAGCAGAAATTAGAACTGAATATGGAACAAGTAACTCATTCAAGATTGAGAAAGGAATACAAAGATCTATATTGTCACCTTATTTATTTAACTTATATGCAGAGAACACCATATAGAATGCCAGGCTGGTTGAATCAAAAGCCAGAATTAAGGTTTCTGGGAGAAATATCAACAATCTCAAGTATGCAAATTATACCAATAATGACAGAAAGTGAAGAAAAACTAAGAAGCCTCTTGAGGGTGAAAGAAGAGAGTGTAAAAGCTCAATTGAAGCTTAATGTTAAAAAAATGAAAATCATGGCATCTTGTCCCATTACTTCCTAGAAAGCAGAGGGAGAAGAAATGGAGATTTTATATTCTTGGACTCAAAGACCATTGTGGATGGAGAATGCAGTCATGAAATTAATAGAAAAATTGCTCCTTGGAAGGAAAGCTATGGCAAATCTGGACAGTATACTACAATGCAGAGATGTCACCTTACCAATAAAGATCCATATAGTTGAAGGTATGGTTTTTCCAGTAGTAATGCATGGCAGTGAGAGCTGGACTATAAGAAAAGTGTAGTGTGACAGAACAGACACGTGAAATGTGGTGCTAGAGAAGATTTTTGAGATTCCATTGCCCAGCAATAAGATTAAATCCATAAACACTTAGAGAAATTAACTGATCATTCATTGGAAGGATAAATACTGAAGCTGAAGCTTAAACACTTTGGCCACATAGCGAGAAGACAGGACTCATTAGAAAAGACTTTGATGCTGGGAAAGATTGAAGACCAAAGGAAGACCGGATGACAGAGGATGACATGGATAGACAATGTCATGGAAGCAATGACCCCGAGCTTGGAGAGACTTCAGGAGATAGTGTAGGATAGAAGGACTTGGTGTGCTATGGATCACTGCGTTACAAAGACTGAACTACAGACTGAATGACTGAACAACCACAGATTCTAGTCCCAGCTCTGAACACGTTTGACCGTGGAAGTCATTTATTTCCCCCCTCTAGATTTCTGTTTACTCATCCTGTTAAATTAAATTATTAGATGATAGGCAACATTTTTTCTTATATTTCTAACATTCTCTGATTCCATGAACTGCTTAAGGAATTAAGATTTTATCAAAATTATATATGCATTGAGTTTGCTCCCATCATAGTTCTTTACACTAGACTTTATCAATTACTTGATCTTGAAGAGAATTCCAGAATTTTAATGCCTTCCCTAGAGCAATAACTAGCAACTCTGGTCCCAGGGGTAACACAAAATAAGCCAACAAGACATTTAAATTAAGTTTAAATCATTTCAGCTGAAGGGTCAGGGGAAAGTGCTTAGGAGAAAGACATCAGATTTCAGGACACAAGGCTTTGCACTCCAAAGATGATTAACAAATTCTGGTTGGATAGAATGCATCTGAAGGCCCTTAGAGTTAAGAGGAACCTTTCCCATAGAAAGGAGACAAGAACTCAGACACCATGGAGTTGCTTAAAGACAAGAACTCAAGACACCATAGAGCAGGACAGGGTGAAGAAATAGGCTACAGACTGATGATATGAATTCAGTCTGAGAGGTTGGTAATGAGATATTTGTTGGTTAAACCTCAGTTACTCAACCTACAGAGAGAGTCAAAGTTATGAACCTCCCTACCCTGGACCAGTAGACACCACTGTCTTAGAGCACAAGGATTTATAAAAATAAAGACTTATTTTATAAAAATTATTATAAAAGGTATTAAATAATGAAATCCCTAATCTAGCATTTATCTAGCTAAGGGTTTCCCAAACTACATAGTCCTCAAGGACTAGTCTTCTGATCTTGCAATTCTACTACTATAGGCTTAATACAGAAAAGGAGCACACTCGATTGAGTGGAGAAGGGAGGAAACATGTCTTTAGCTTACTATTTTAACTATTATTAATAACTATCAATAATAGAACTAGGCTCAGTTGTTTCTACATGGTAGGAGGAGTATAAGAACCGTATAAATTTGGAGATTGTAAGACAAGGTCTTGGTTACCCTACCCTGGTTTTTTTGCCTTGGTTTACCTTCAATTCATCCATCTTAGCCCTGTTCAAAAACACAGGAGAGGAGTGCTAATCAGGATGTAAGCAGATGGTGGTACCACTTTTGCAAAAATATAACATGAGGACTATGGATGTTGGTATTGCAAATCTAGCTGCAAGGAGTATTTGGGTGCTGACCCCTACTGTAGCTAAGTCCCTTGTGTCTTGATTCTTTGATTCCATTTCCTTTTCTCATTTCCAGGATCTCTCTCATTAAACATCCTGTCTTCTTTCTCCCCAGATTGGTCTCTTAAACACACCAGTCCTCCCAAAAGATATCACTTTTGATTGGCTGGCTGATATGACGGCACCTCTCCCATGGTGGCTTGTTCTTGACTACTCCACAACAATATATGTCTGACTCTCAAAGGTTCTGTGATATTTAATGAGGGGACCTGTAGAAATTCACAACATAGCTCCTCTCCTTTTTCAAATCCACTGTCTATAATGTGGCTTTCTCTGTGATTATAAAATCAATAATACCATCCTGAGGAAGTTTGACCTACTCGGTGACCCTCTTTCTCACCACTCAAAGGCTAAACGGAAGAAGGAAAGCTAAGTACAACATTAAAATTGGACAAGTTTCTAGTCCCCCTAACAGCAATGAAGTTACATATATAGCACCTTTCTCCCACCCTTGATGATAGCTGTGGAATAGAATAAGCAATGAACATGCTAAAGGTGGACAGTACTTAATGTGCCAGTTCAGTTTGCAATAATCCCAGGCTGACTATGAGTGAAGACATTTAACATTTTATTTTTTCATGACTGGGAATAGGTTTTTATAGCAATGATATTATCAGTGGAAGCTACAGTCATTGCAATCTAAACATACAATGAATACAAATGGCAAATCAGCTTCCAGGCTATAAAGAAAATGGGTGAAACCTTCTAAGCACTAGCAGATTGTTTGGAAAGCTAAAATAAAGATACATCTGTGTTTCCCAGGTCTTATGAAGCCCTATTTCCAATCTACCAAGCCACTGATGTATGAACTTTTAGTCATTACAACAAACTAGATTTTTTAGACAAAAACTTTATGGCTCCTGGGTCAGCCACACTTTTCCCCCTCACAGTTTCTCTGTTCCAACATTAACAAAGAAAAAACATGATTAATCCTCATAGAATTTATTGTTTTTCAATCAATATATTGACCCATATGGGAATATTTACAATTACCTTTCTGTGCAATTTCCCCCCTATAACTGTACCTCTCTGAACATGGTTCTTTGTTAATGAATGTGTGAATGAATAAATGAATAAAAAAAATGTAAGTGCTTCCTAGGTACTATGCTAAGCACTGGATATAAAAATACAAGTAAACAAAGTACAAGTGATAATCCCTGCCTTCAAGGAGTTTGCTTTTAAATAAGAGAAGATGATCCACACAAGGCAGTGGATAGAGTGTAGTGTTTAGGAGAGGAAAGTCACAGGGGATAGTGATTGGAATGCTAGGGAAACTGATTTACGCTACTTTTCCAAGAATAGTAGTATTGATGTTCTCAGGGCTAGAGCTGAAAGAGATAGAAGGAATTTGAGGGAGAAATGGATGCATGCCAGCATGATTTGAGGATGGCTAAATAGCTGAGTGGTTACACCAAGTGGTTGAGTGGTTACAGGGCTACAAATGATGGATGCTCAATCAACAGACATTAAGTATTTAGTGCACCGTTTGCTAGGATACAAAGTACAAAGACAAAAATTCTATAATCCCTGCCCTTCAAAAGCTAGCATGATTCCTGCTCTCCTCATTCCAACACTGGCCTGAATCTCCATATGCCTAATGTTATGGAGGCATAACATCCACATGATTGGCTTATGTTTTACTGTTCATCCAGACACTTTAGCATTATGGAGGCTTCAGTACAGTTTGTTATTTGTGCTCCTGAAAAGTCTAAACTATCCTGTCAGAAAACAAAATAGAGAACAGTATTGACTTCAGGCTTGGTAATAAAATTCACTATGAATTTGAGCTTTGGTGACCAGTTCATCAGATTTGTTTTTCGAATGCTGTGAGGGATTTATTATGGGGGGGTGGTCTTGTTTGCTTGTTTTGGGGTGTTTTTTTAGTTTTCTTTGACTTGAGGGTCTTACAAACAAGAGCAGAAGAAGTTGTCACCTCCAAATAGTCTCCTACTATTTCATAAATGCCACCGTGAGTGTTACCAGCTTGTCAGAAATATGTTAGTGGAGGTTTAAAAATTGCCTTCTGAATTCTTCCAGAATTAAATTCTAACACACAGTGCCATTTGACAGTCTGTTAAGTGCAGCTAAAGAAAAATGGCCCATTTTGTTTAGCATTAATTTTTATTTTATTTGGCTTATAATTTTCAGGTGCTGTAGTTGGCTTCTTATTTGTTGTTTCATGTCATAAAAAGATGAAAAGGCATATGAAAGACCTTGGAGGTTCCATACATCATGAGAGCATGAGACCTTTCAGAAACTAGGCAAGGATTTCTCTGCTCTCACCACTAGCAGATAGACCACTTCAAATCCTAGAACTGGGAGAAACATTGAGAGATCATCTAGCTTCGTGCCTTTAGGTAGATTCCCCATCAAATGATCCAAGTAAAACATTTTCTTTTCTCTTAAAAATTCTTTGAGATGGACATTCTCTAGTGTCCTGTTTTACTCATTTTGGCAATAGGTCACCATGACTGAAAGCTACTGTTGTCTCCCAGAGGTTTAAATGGTTGCGCATCCTCATCTACTTTCACAGATCACTGAGAAAATTCCAAACTGTCTCTCCAATTCAGATCCGTTCTAATATTATAGCCTTCTTGTGTAGCCAGCATGAATTAATTAATTAATATGCCAAAATCTTTGGCCTGTCAAATAATTCTGTCAGAAGACCATAAGCTTTTGTCGATAGAAATAGCAAAGAAGATTTACTGCCCTGCCTTGCCATTGTACAGTGAGGACCACTGAGCTTTTCAAACCTTCCATGCAGTTAAACCCTCCAATATGTGTTCCTTCTTAAATGTGATTTCCTTGAAAGTAAGAACTATCTCTCTTTTCTGTCTGTATCCTCAGATCTGGGAATACAAAATGAGGAACACTCCCTGCCCTCAAGGAGCTTGCATTCTATTGTAGTGATAACAACATGCAGTCTTTAAAAAATACTGCAAGGGCTTCTTTTATCTAAAAGTTTTCCCAAAGACTTAAAAACCACAGCTTTTTCTATTTATGTGATTTATAAACCTGCTTTTTGCCTTCTTTCAAGTTTATTTTACAAAACATTAACTCAACCTTTCTTTAAATGAAACAGCATAAATCTCTTCAAGTAAGATTCAGCCTAAGAATTTTGAGAAGAAAATATCCTAACACAGGATGAGTAAAGATGGAAGAGTCACATTGCCATTTTATGTCACTATCATACCAAACAAATGAAGAATTTTCAAAGTATCAAAGTAGCCTCGAAGAAGAGTACTAGTCACTCTTGCCTAGTACCAATGAGAATAACATATCAAGTCCTATTAAATGGTGTACTTACCCTGATTTTCCTTCTGTTAACTTTTTGGGGCTTGGGAACCATCTCTGTTAAATCTCAAGACATTTTCTGGCAGTTTAATGTCACATACACAAGAAATAGTGATGTTCCAAAATAAAGAGAAAGTTATAAAGAATGTGAATGATTTATCCAGGTTATTAAGTATATTGTTCTGAATTTTGAAAATGGAGTTATGCTCAAAATATTTCCTAATATGTAAGTCAGTGGAAGATCTGTAATTAGAGGTTCAATGACATGGAGCACAGTCCTGTATTCTAGCCAAAATACTCCTCCAAAATACATCACAAATAAATAACTAATTTTTTGCTTAATTTGGACACATACTTGCTATGTACCTCCAGCAAATCATTTTCCATCTAAACCTTTTTTCCTCATCTTTAAAATTAGTTTGATATACTCCCACAATCCATTGTGAGGAAAATACCTTGTAAACCTTAAAGTACTTTAAAACTGAAAGTTATTGCATACTCATGCAATGGTTCAATCATGTTAATATTCATGCTTATTATTTTTCTAAGTATCTGCCTATGCATGCTGGGTATCAGTTCCTGCTGATATTGTCTGCCCTCTATTATGAATGTGAATCAGTTCTGCCACAACATTCCCCTAAAAACAATATGCTGTACAAAATCAAGCAAAAAATCCCCAGAGTTTGTTGGGAGAACGGGGTTAGGGACACAATGCTTAAAAAATGTTTTGTCAGTGACACACACCAAAAAAAAGAGTTTTAATAAAAACTGTAGTAAGTTTTATACATGTTAAATAGTTGAAAAATACACAAATTCTACAATAAATAATGGCCAATTCTATGGCCTCAGCTTTCTGTTTGGCTTCAGAAGTAAGTTCAGGTGAGCTTCAAATTCTGGCTTGGGAAGCCATGAGGAAAGCTAGAGTGTGGGTGGTTCAGAACAGGTCTCCCTCGTCCATCTAAGCAGCTACCCAGAAGATATACAATAAATATGGCATTATGCCTTGTCAAAGACCTGAAATTTGCTTGTATAAGTGGACATTATAAGGATTGTAACTACTTGGAACTATGCTCAAAGGGCACTAAAATACTGTCTGCCTTTTGATCCAGCCATACCACTGCTGCAGTTATACCCCAAAGAGATCATAAGGAAAAAGACTTGTACAACAATATTTATAGCAGCTCTTTGTAGTGGCAAAAAATTGGAAAATGAGGGGATGCTCTTCAATTGGGGAATGGCTGAACAAATTGTGGTATCTGTTTATGATGGAATATTATTGTGCTATAAGTAATAATGAACTGGAGGAATTCCATGTGAACTGGAACAACCTCCAAGAATTGATGCAGAGTGAAAGGAGCAGAACCAGGAGAACATTATACACAGAGACAGAAACACTGTGGTACAATCGAATGTAATGGACTTCTGTACTAGCAGCAATGCAATGACCTAGGACAATAATGAGGGACTCGTGAGAAAGATGCTATCCACATTCAGAGGAAGAACTGTGGGAGCAGAAACACAGAAGAAAAACAACTGCTTGATCACATGGGTTGATAGGGATATGATTGGGGATGTAAGCGATCACCCTGATAGGGATATGATTGGGGATCTAAGCGATCACCCTGGTGCAAATATTAATAATATGGAAATGGTTCTTGATCAATGACATATGAAAACATAGTGGAATTACTTATTGGCTATGGGGGAGGGGGAGGGAAAAAACATGAATCATGTAACCATGGAAAAATATTCTAAATCAATTAATTAAATAAAATATTTCAATTAAAAAAGGATTGCAACTTTTGAGTTATTATAAAATGGTGCTGTCTTCCATGCTCTCTCAGTGTTTCTTGAGGAAGCAATCATATCTCAGCCAACTTGAAACTGAGTAATGCTCAAAATATTCTCTAGTGTGTCAGTCACTTTGGAACAAATTCATATTTTCTAAACACATGTTGTAACAGAGTTTTACATACATGCATACATGTGTGTATATAGTCAGTATGCCCAGCCTCACAAAAAGTCTAAAATTTTGCAGGGTCACTAGAGTCAAAGGTCTAATCCTTGGCTCTGCAGATTAAAAATTCCAATTGCCCCCAGAGTAAACAGAGTTTAGAGAACAGATTCTTACTGAACAAACTCACAATATAGACTACTCTATATACCAGAATGTCAAGGTTCTAATTTGCAATGGGAGCTATAACTGCCTCAAAGAATCTTTTAGGGGGAAAAACAGAAAAGCAAAAAACCATGACCATTTGGACAAGGCTTTGTTATGCCCTATTTCCTGGAATTAAAGAGAAATACTCTTCTTTTTTTTAATGGGCATGCTATCAAAACATGAAATATACATATGCCTACATTGTGACTCTGGTCACTTTTTTTTCTCATTCTCCTCTCTGAATTATATACCTCAATAAATGATTCATGCTACCAAGGAGAGAGAGACATAAACAGATCACTACATTTCTGATTTCTCTGTTCAACAACGTTGGAATATTTTGGAGGTGCTGAATTATTGAGAGGTACTTGGTCAGGAAAATGTCAACAGTTCCTGATGTGGCATTATTTCAGTTTAGAAGGGATTGTTCAAAAGTTAGCAATTGGGATGGAGAAGGAGAAAAAGAGGGCATTTGGTTTTGCTATGTCAAAATTTTCCTCAAATTGAAGAGTTCTAGTTCTTCAGGGCTGTATACCTTAGAGAGATGTCTGAATAATGTCAAAGATAGGGAAAAACAACAGCAATGACATAGATGGGAAAATCAGCAGGAAGAGGAGAGAAGAGAAAAAGCAGGCAAGAAAGATTTTTTTTAACTCGAAAAATTGAAAGCTAATAAATTTAAAGGCTAGGGATAGATTACATACATTATATTACAGACTGATTCTTTGGAGCCCATGACCTAGAGGGGTCACATAATCATGGTCTGAGGAGATTTTAAAAGAAAAAGCACAGAAACCACATAATTGAAATCAGTCAATCAACTATTTAATTAGTGTCCATTATGCATAGAAGTCTATAGATAGAGATGTCAAGAAGTATAACTATAAGAAACTTCATTTTGTGCCCTAAAATTTGTTCATGTTTAATCAGTTGCCTTGATAGGTAATTTTAGGCTTACAGGGCTAGAGATATGACGTGTGATGTCAATAGTTTAGAGCAGTGATTCCCAAAGTGGGTGCTACAGCGATCCAGTGGGGCGGTGATGGCCACGGGTGCATTTTGGGGTGGTGAATAACTGTAAGGGAGCAGTGATAGTATGTGACAGGGCGCTAAGTAATATTTTTTCTGGAAAGGGGGTGGTAGGCCAAAAAAGTTTGGGAACCCCTGGTTTAGAGAATCCTTAGATGAAAAAACTTCTTACCAATGTCAACAAGTAGCCTCTCTGTAATTCAGTCTTAGGATGTTGCCTGGGACATTAAAAGATTAAGTGACTTGCCCATAGCCAGACACCTAGTGTATGTGAAAAACTGGACTTGAACCTGTTTTCCAGCCTCCTGGGTCAACTTTCTATATGCTACATAATTCTGCCTTTACAAGAAGCTATTTTAAAAAACATATAAAATCACATAAACATATAAAACATAATTTTTTCTTTATGAGAAGTTATTTTGAAGTTGTAACAGATGATTTTGTAGTCCAACAACGTGGGAATATTATAGGGGTGCACTCATCATCTGCGGGTAAATGCCATAGGATGGCTTTGAATTTGGGTTTCTCCTTCCTCGAAGACCAAGGTGCTTTTCCGCCTTTCCTTTAGGCAACTCAAGTTTTGAAATTGGATGAGTGGGAAGACAATGATTTCCCTAACTGAAAAAAGAAAGTCTATATAGATAGACATATAGCCAAGGCATTTATTAAAGGTTAACTATATGCCTGAACACTGGACTAAGTATTGGGGATACAAATATAAACAGGGATGACAGTCCTTGTCCTCAAGGAGCTTACATTCTAATAGGAGGGAAAAAAACAACAAGAGAAAGCTACAAAAGGTGGGGAGGAGTGGGGGGACATTTGTAATAGGGGGGTAAACAGGCTGATATTAGGGGGCTGGTGGTACCAGTGAGTCACCAGGGCCAGGGAGCCCACAACTACAGTAATTGATGGTTTAAGACAGCCAGGGATGTGTATGCCCGAGCTGTGATGCCCGACTGGGGTATCACAGTCTCCCTGCTGTCTGTAGGCTCCTTTAAAGGTGGGGAGTGAGGAGCCCCTCCCTGCTGGAGTGAAAGCAGTTACCAACAGGAAGTGAAGCTGCCTCACTTCCTGAATAAAATGGATGCCAGGCCAATACTCCCTCAGAAGTCAGGTGTTTGCCATCTTCCCCCTCCACAGCCCTTTAGCCCTGGATGGTATTAAAAATAACAATAGAAACTCACAGTATCAGGCTAAGGGTTTATTTAGACACAGGAGGGAAAACTGAGGAAAAAGGGTGAGGGTCTGGAGAAGCTGTTGCTAAGGGAGACTGGCCAGTGTTGGCCTCGGGCCTCGGAAGATAAGATCAGGCTGAGGGAACCAGCCCCTCAGCCAGGGATAATTTCTACTGCCCTGATTTTAAGTGGTCCACCAGCTAGACAGATGAGGTTGATGATTTGGTTTAGGGGTGTCCCTGTGGCTAGGCTGACTTCATCTAATTCCTGCCCACATTCCACAACCCATCCTCCCTTCCACCTACAGGGGTTCCAAGGGGAAGTCAAGGGGTAGCTGGGTGTCTGGGTGAGGTCAAGGAAATCAGAACCCCCAGGTTGGTTCTCCAGGGGTATTTATAGTCCCAGCTCCAACAGTCAGGTCTTGAGACTGGCACTTGCTGGGCCAAAGTTCCATTCCCCTAACTGTCAGCATTGCCTAGGGTGATTTTGCAAATGCAAGAGATCTTGCATGAATCCTGCATTACACATTGTGTGGTCCAGAAAATGACTCAGAGGCCCAATTCTATGCAAGCTAAGGCAGAAATTCACTTTTAAGAACTGAAAAACCCAGGGGGAACATCCAAAGTTCATTTTGAATAGAAGCTGAATGGCAGAAATAGCAATGACTATCAATATAATGAAAATTCCCCTAATGCCATTTCCAAAGACAATCAGGAGAGCACTGAAATAAGCATACAGTGGAAAGACCTTGGCCTGATTATTGAGTTCTTGCTGTTCGGTCCAAAACCTCACCTGATTCTTCACTTTTCTGTTTTTCCCCCACAATAAAGCAAAAAAAAAAAAATTGAGAACTTGTTTGACAGTGCTTATTTTCCAAAGCAGAGGCTTTGGAAAACAATTTGCTGACTTCATAATGATGGGGATACCCTCTAATCTCCACCCCATCACATCAATGAGCCCAACCGAGCCACCCTCCTAATTTAAAATTAAAGGTAAAGTAGTAAGATTCTGACACTTTCCAGATCTTATGAATGTTGTCCTTGAATACCAATGGCTATCAATCAAATCGATTTTATAAAATCCATATGTAACAAAGCCAAAAGTAATCTAAGATCATAAGCAACATAGATGTGTTTCAATGCATGATATAACTGGAATTGCTAGTACAATGAAATCTGTTTCTGTATCATTATTAAATGCTTAACTTTACACATCACATATGTTCACTCTGAATCAAAATGATTGAGGCTTTATAAAACCAACTTGCAAAGTCACTCACCCATCTTAAGCTTGAATGATTTCATTTAAATCAGCTAGACAGAATGACATTATGAACACTTCATGTAAAAGAAAAGCCAGCCAGAGAAGTAACAAGTCAGAACTGAAAAAAACTCAGAAATTAAAAAGAACACAGATAATTGACACCAGAGGGCACTTAGAGGTTAAGTGGCTTGTGCATTTACCATGCCTTAGAGGTAAAACTCGAATCCATACCTTCCTCACCAATTCTCTAGCCACCCACCACATCATGCTGCTTCACCAGAAGTGATACTGTTGTAAAAACAAACCAAAAACATATAAAATAAGAAAGAAGAATAATATATGGGCACTCAGAATGGATATAATCACCATGAGTCAGCACAGGTTTATTAAGAACAATTTATGCCAAACTAATTCTGTTTTCTCAAAGAGTTATCTTCATGGAAATCTATGGGTATAATAGACCTCTATGCCAGTAAAACATTTGTCAAAATAGTTATGATCTCCTTGTGAAAAGGTGGATATATATATATATATATATATATATATATATATATATATATATATATCAGAAGCTTTAGACCGAGTACTAAAGAGTCTGAATTGGGATGACTTTCTAAAAGTCTTCCTAAATAATTAAAGAGAACCATTGTAATTGAGTTTTGTTTGTATTTTTTTAAACCCATATCTTCCATCTTGGAGTCAATACTGTGTATTGGCTCCCAGGCAGAAGAGTGGTAAGGGTAGGCAATGGGGGTCAAGTGACTTGCCCAGGGTCACACAGCCAGGAAGTGTCTGAGGCCAGATTTGAACCTAGGACCTCCTGTCTCTAGGCCTCGCTCTCAATCCACTGAGCTACCCAGCTGCTCCCGTGTAATTGAGTTTTTTACAAAAATTTCCAAGCTTTTGGAAGAACTCATTATTCAACAAAAACTGCTGGGAAAACTAGAAAACAGTATAGCAGAAATCAGGCATAGGACAATATATCTTACTCTATATACCTGGTCAAAATGGATAAATGATTTAGGAATAAAGGAGGGTATCATAAACAAAATAGTTTATCTGTCAGACCTATGAATAAGGGAAGAATTTATGACCAAACAAGATATAGAGAACATTCCAAGACCAGATAAATAACTTTGACGATGTTGAATTAAAAGAGCTTTGCACAAACAAAACCAGTACAACCAAGATTAAAAGGGAAAAGACAAACACAGGGAAAATTTGATTGCAAGTATCTCTGACAAGGTCCTCATTTCTCAAATATATAGAGAACTGGGTAAAATTTATAAGAAAACAAGTCATTATCCAATTAATAAATGGGCAAAGGAAATGAACTAGCAACTCAGATGAAGAAATAAAAACTATCTTTAATCGTATGTTAAAACTCTCCAAATAACAATTCGAAAAATGTAACTTAAAACAACTCTAAGATACCACCTTATATGTATCAGACTGACTAATATGACTTAAAAGAAAGATGATAAACACTGGAGGTGAATGGGGGAAAATGAAACACTAATACACTGTTGATGGAGCTGTGAACTGATAAAATCATTCTGGAGAGCAATCTGGAACCATGCCCAAAGGGCCATCAAATTGTTCATACATTTTGACCCAGCAATACTACTACTAAGTCTTCATTCAAAAGAGATCAAAGATAAGTGAAAAGGACCTCCTTGTACAAAAATATTTAGAGCAGTTCTTTTCATGGTGGCAAAGAATTTGAAACTGAAGAGATGTCCATTATGGGGAACGGCTGAACAAGCTATGGCATGTGATTATAGTAGAAAAGCATCATGCCATAATAAATGACAACAAGGACAATCACTTAAAAACCTGAAAAGACTTATATGAAGTAATGCAAAGTGAAATAAACAGAACCAGGAGAATACTGAAGATGGTTAGAGCAATAATGTGCAATGACCAACTGTGAATAATTTTAACTATTATCAACAATGCAATGATCCAAGATAACTCCAAGACTCCCATGACAAAAAAGGTTAGCAATGACCATAGAAGGAATCTGAATGCATATTGAAACATATCATTCTTTATTTCCCTCTTGCATTTTTTCTTACTTAAGCAACATATATCTTCTTCCACAACATGATGAACATGGAAATATGTGTTGCATGATTACACATATATAACGTATAGCATATCACCTGCCATATTGGGGAGAGATTGAACATGAATCATAAAATACCAGACAACAATGATTAAAAATTGCATTTTCATGTAAATGGGAAAAATATAATTAAAAGGAAAGGAAAAAAAACTGGGAAGGCCCAGGTATTCTTGGAGGATTATCTATAAATTATAACACAATTTGGGAAGGGATTGAATTCTAGAATGTGGTGTAAATAACTAATAGCTTTCTATCTGATCAGATGGGTTGTGCTCTTTGCTATTTTCCAAACACACCATCTCTGGAAATATGGCATGTTTCACTGGCAGTCCCCCTGTAATTCTCTCCCTTCTCATTTCCAACTCTAAGCTTCCTCCACATTTTAGATAGATTCCCAACTCCTACAAGGAGTCTTTCCAAATACCTCTAATATTAAATCCTTCCCTCTATGGTTATCTTTAAATTATCCTGTCTATATCTTGTTTGTATATAATTGTTTGCATGTTGTCTCCCTCATTAGACTATGAGCTCCTTGAGAGAAAGGATTCTTTACTTGTTTTGTTTTTAATTTATTTTTGCCTCTGCTTTCATTTGTATTCTTGGCACTAAACACAGTATTTGTTATTTGAACAGACTTGTCAACCCTGGGAAGGAAATGCTAGGAAATTGGTGGGGGATGACTTTGGGTCCAGTCTTGGACAGTTCTTCTTCCTCTTCCCCTCAATCTAGCCTTTGACAAGAAGAAGACTTTGTGGACTTGAAGGTTGGAAGGATATGGTGCAGTGGAGACAGTGCCAGATCTGTATTCAGGAAGACCTAAATTCAAATCAAACCTCAGATGCTGATTTGGGACCCTGAGAAAGTCACTTAATAGCTGGTTGCCTCAATGTTCTCATGTATAAAATGGGTTTTAATAGTAGTACTTACTTGCCAGGATTGTTTTGAGGATCAAATGAGATCATAATTGTATTGCACTTAGCACAGTGTCTGGAATATAGTAAGTACTATAGAATGTTAACTTTGATGGTGAGGATGATGACAGATTCATATCATCCCATTAATTTCTTAATTGTATCCCTGGATCAGCTGCCAACATTGTTTGCATGAGGAACCAAGCAACAACACATTAGACTCATGGTTCTACAAGGAGCCTCACAAAGAAACTTATACCATGCCTAAAAATAAAACCTTTATGAGCATCCTCTATGGAAAGGAGAAAAGGACTTCTAGCAACCAGGATATGTGAATTATGTCTTTGCCACTTGTTCTTTCTAAATTAAAACCCACTTTCCCTCAGACATTATGTGCTTGTGGCAAAGTATGTCACAGATAGTAGAGGTGGGAGGAGATAGTTTGTACAAACTGCTCTTGTGGCACTACCTCAGTACATATTTCTAAACTACTAAAGACCAATTGACTAAATTGATTCTCTAATGATAATGCTGAATTATCCAATAGCACTGAAGAATTACCTTTCACTATTGGAGTAACCTTAGAGCCCTGAGGGGAAGTAGTCAGCCTGCCTCTGGCTAGGAACTGACTCTTGAAAAAGTAGGAATTGGGATAAAGTTAGCCAGAGCTTATATTCTCTCTAATATGAACAGAAGATTGGAGAGGAGAGAGACTAAAGATAGGAAGAGCCATTAAAAGTTTATTGCATAAATTAAAACTACATATAACTACCAGATTGGCTAAGCTGTCCCAAAAGGAAAATGATAAATGTCAGAGAGGATGTGGGAAAATTGGTACCCTAATACACTGTTGGTGGAACTGTGAACTGATATAACCATTCTGGAGAACAATATGGAAATAGGCTCAAAGGGTCACAAAACTAGGCATATCCTTTGACCCAAAAATACCACATTCTGAGTCTGTATCCCAAAGAGGTCAGAAAAAAAAAGGAAAAAGGACCTACCTGTACCATAACATTTTTAGTAGCTCTTTTTGTAGTGGCAAAGAATTGGAACCCAAAGGATGGACTTGGGGGATGGATGAATAAGTTGTGGTATATGGTTGTAAATGGAATACTATTGCTCCATAAGAAATTGTCAATGGGATGAATTCTGAAAAGCCTGGAAAGCACTTATATGTAAAATGAAGTGAGCAGAACCGGGAAAACAATGCATATAGTAACAGAAATATTATATGATAATCACCTGGGAAGAACTAAACCATTATCAGCAAAGCAAGTGTCCAAGATAGCCACAAGGGAATCATGATGCAAATGCTATCCATAGCCAAAGAAAGAACTGTTGGAGTCTGAGTGCAGATCAAATCATGCCCTCTTCCACTATATTTCCTTCATAAAATTCCGATTGTATGTGTGATATGTGACTTCTATCGTGACATGAGCAATGTGGAAAAGTGCTTTACATGAAAGTATATCAGGCTATTCATTGCCTTGGATGAGGGGGGAAAGGGAGGGAGAAAATCAGAATTTTAAAATGTCAAAAAAATGGTTAAAAAGTACTTCTACGTGTAACTAAAGAAATAAAAAAGTTAAAATGAAATTTTTAAAGAGTCTATTGCATATCTGTGTGGCCCTGGGCAAATCACTTCACCCCCATCACCTAGCTCTTACTATTCTTCTTCCTTGGAACCAACACACAGTATTTATTTGAAGATAGCCGGTAAGGGTTAAAAAAAAGTTTATTACAACTTTTGTCTATATTTTCCTATAATTTCTCCACAAAGATCACATCCAACAAACCAGGGCTTTCTCTCACACCATCGTCATTGAGGAGAAAGCTAAAAGGTTTTCCAGTGATTTTCCTTGTTCTTGTTGCATGACTGGCCCACCTTCTTTTACAGTCACATATCTCTATGATAACACTCAAACCTTATACTGATAGGTGTGCACAGGGCACGGATTGACACACCTGGCCTATGCCCTATGGGTGCTTATGCTTACACTGCTTTCTCTTCTGTAACTCTTCACTTATAATATATTATAACCTACTCACATCTGTGACACACTACTCCATTTTGGTGATTTGCTACTTTAATTCTGTAAATAAGACTGTCATCTTCTGTGACTCATTGCCATAAAACATTACCAGGAAAATATTGTTGTTTTTAAAATGTCACACTGTCTCAGAGAGAAACTTAGAGTCATTAAAAAACCCTGCACATTTTTCCCAAGGTAAAAACAGACCACCCTTGTCCTTCTTCTACCCAGGTCCCAGCCCTAGGGCACTGTCCACGGGTATTATCTAGCCAAATGTAGAGACAGACACCTGTGTGTGTATGACATACATACACATCTTAGTGGGACAGTTCTATTGGCTATCTCATATATATACACACACATATATATATATATATACATATAAATGACCCAATTATATGATACATTATTGTGTGTATGAATATGCATCTATGTTTATATATGTATAGAATATAAAACCTATCTATTTCTGTATTTATGCATATCTTTCCTTATACCTATGTATATGCATGTATGTATCCATATTCATACAGCTACATACCAACGAGTCATTTCTATTAGTTGTGCATCCAACTGTCTGTCTCAACCTGGACAATAGATACTGCACCCACTTGGTTTTTGTCTTTGTGCATAGTTATATCAAGAATCTTGGAGTGATCTTGAGCCTCATTTATAAGATGCTAGATTCAATTGTAATGTGGAAGTATCCTAGATGGATATCAGATGTTACAACCCACCTAGGAACTCCCCAGCACCAGTGAAGCACAAAAACCGTTGGCTTATGAAAATAAAGTTTATTTTAAAAGGGAATAAAGGAAACTGCTAGGTAGGACCCTAGCACTATTCAAACTGACTCCACCCACCTTCTAAGTCTCCTGCTTAAGGAGAGCCTTCGGTTTCTTCTCTGGACCCTGCTTACAGCTCCCTGTTCTATCTAAGAAATCACCCCAAATGCTATCTGACTTAATCTAAACTTACTACCAATAATTAATGAGAAAAAAAACCTGGGTTCGGCTTCTGTATTAAGTAACCAAAGTCATACCTTAACCAATAGAAATTCTGGCAGCTGGACCACTGGCAGATGAAAATTGTTGTTGTTGTTGGGTTTTTTTTTAAGGAAAATTGTTTCTTTCCAAGTAAATCCTCTACCTGGATGCCAAGGACTTCTCCACGAAATCCTGACCCTCCAGGGAGAAATTCTCAGAGGAAAAACCCTCCTTCAGCTTGATGGGAATTGTAGGCAGAGAGACAAAACCTCCCTCCAGCTTGGTCAAAATCCAAGAAAGAAGTGACGTTCAGTTATTTTCAGTTGAAGACCCATAATTCCCTTCTTATCCACAGATCTGTCCCAGAGTTTATCTCAAAATTCCCTTCTTTCAACTAACCCTAGAAATCAGACTATCACTGCCTATATTCCTATACAATCAATAGCCTTTCATCTGAAAGGAGAACATGAAGGACTTCATCATGTATAAAATATCCCTCCTTCGTTTGGACTCTGTATTAGATTTCATCCATGATACTCATAAATGCTTTCAATGAGTATAGGCCTTCCTGTTTTAAGATCTAATGTCATGCTTGATATTAAAGGGACATAAGTCAAAGATATCAATGTCATTATATCTTTTAAAGACCTTTGTATGATTCTGACGAACAGAGGTGATGTCTTTTTTTTTTTTGGAAAGATGTAAGAATGCATTTTTGACTTAATGAAATGTGCTAAGTGCAGTGATACAGTAAGATCCTGTATTCTCTATGTATTTCCAATAAAATATATGACTTAAATATGGTCTACTACAGAATACCATTTATAAGAACTTGCCTATCTAGCCTCATACTTTCATCAAGGATGTTCTTAGTCTATTTCAAATTTTTTTAGAAAGATCAGAAAGTAGCCACATAGATTATTGGTGATTTTTTTAGTCGCCTTTTGATGGGATGGGTAATAACAAGATTTTCTAAACCTTTGTTTTCCCCCTACCCTTCAGAAAGCTTAAGAACTGATCTCTCAACATCCTAAAATTTTTGCCATTTCTAGCACAGGTTTTTTTTTTTTAATTTGATTGGGATGGCAAGTACATTCATTTAGGTAGGATTGTTATTTTAATTATACTGGCTTTGTTCATCCATAGACAATATTTCTCCAATTATTTAGATCTGACTTAATTTATATAAAAAGTATATTATATTGTTTGTGTAATTCTTGAGTCACATGTGTCTTCTGTGTATAGTTTGCTCTTTTTGTATTTGTTTTCTTCAATACCATTTTTTGACTTGTTCATGTAGCACCTCATGTGATGTTGTAATACAAGTTTAGTGATTCCACTGTAATTGATGGGAAAGAGCACATATCATACACATTTTATAGGTTTTTTGTGGGGTAGAAGGTGTTCATTGTCTTCTAGTTTCCTCCTTAAATTCCCTCAGCATGATTTAGGTTCATTGGGTCTCTCACCAAACTTTCTGTAAGCTTGTTTTTCCCTCCACTGATTCACACTATTTTATGAGCCTGGACTGCTCATAGTTCTACTATTCTCTTCCACAGAAATTTATTAAAAAATTTATATTTGAAACTGGTGTTGTCTTTGATGGTCATATTTCTCCATTTCATAAAAAGATTAATGTTTTCCAACATGGTTTCTTAGTCATCTTATTGTGATGATTTATTTATATCAACTAGATTTCCATAAACAATGATGACAAGGTATGATGATGTTATTCCTTAATCTATATCCTTTTTTTCATTCTGAACATCGTGCTTAAATTGGTCATCAGGATTGCCTCAATTAGGCACCACAATACATTCTTCTCATTTTCAATCATTCTTTAAATTTGCTATTGATTTTTATCTTTATTAATATAGATCATTGGTCTGACTGAAAACAAATCACTAATTTGGAAATTACTTCCACATGTATAACAAGACATTTCCAGGGTACTGCTATATAATGTTTCATTTCTCATATTATTTGGTGTTTGCCATGCCCAATAGTTTATGATTCTCTTTTCAAAGAAATTCTTAAAGATATGAACCCTTTTTAGTCATTGAAAACCATTCTTATTTCTCATTCCTGACTCATGTTTTCTAATATTTTTTATTTTCCTCTTCTATGTTCACCTTTACATTAAAGTATGCATTGACATCATTTAGGTTTTATTGAGTTCTTTATAGAATTTCTCTACCTTCTAATATTCTTCAATAGATGTTACTACATAAAAGGATGGAAAATGGAGGGAAAACTCATTGCCATAAAACTGTGTCTAAAAAAATATCAAAAACTACTGACCCATATGCCTTCTTTCCCATCTCAACAAAAGCTTTATGAAAATAATATGTAAATCTCAAAATCCAGTTTCATCCTCAAATACCATCAGGATAATTTTGAATAGTTAGATCTCTCACCAAATTTTCAGGAAATGTATTTTTCCTCTGCTGATTCTCAATATTATATGGACCAGCTCTACTCATAATACAATGTCTCATTATGATTGCTAACTATTGACTATTTAAAAAGAGATTTTTATTCTGTAGAGCACAAAACCATCTCAAAGGTGCTTCTCCGGGAAGATGTCTTCCCTGCAAAGATCAAAATAATGCAAGAGTCCTAGAAGTGCAAAACAATATTGATAACTCTGAGGACTGTCTGATTATTAATATTGAGTGAATCTAAGAAGACAAGGTCAGGTTGTATTCTGTAGTAGTGAAGAGAATTCATAGACCTATATGGGTGACTCATTAATTTTATCTATATACCTTGGGTGAACAATAAAGATCAACTGTGAGCTGTTCCCAGTAGAATGAAAGAAAGCACGATGCTTTCCATTTGGGAGGAAAAAACAGTGCTTTCAATGATTCCAAGATGTTCTATAAAAATAAATCCAGCTCTTTAATATCAGTATTCTTCCAAAAGAGCTGTATGACTACAAATCATGGGATATAACAATTTCCAAAAAACAAGGAAGGGACATTAATAGGAATAAGTAGGCTATAGAGCATTATAACTGATCATTTTTGTATATGAGCTGAAAGAAAACGTATTAACTAGAAAAAAGAGTCCAGATGAGAGAGTAATAGGGAGCTCATCTTGGAAATCAAGAAGGCCACACTTGTGACTGTTCGTATCACTTAATCTCTTGGTGCTCCAGAAGGCCATGCTATAAGATTATAAATTACAGAAAAGGTTTTGTCTTTCTTGCCACAGTGCCCGGCATAGAGTAAGTGCTTAATAAATGCTTGTTAAATGACTGACTTCTATGTCAATTAAATTGCATGTCCTGCCTCTATCCCTATTTAGAAATCTATGCTCAGAAAAGGAGGGGATGGTCATGAAGGATCATGAAGGAATGCCTAATGAGGGCAAGGATCTATTGAAGTAATAGATATATGAATAGGAGATCACTGAATCATATCATCTCAGAGTTGAAAGGGACTTCCTCATCACCATCAGCATCATCACTAGCATTTAGATAAGACATTAAGGTAAATATTATTTTATTCTCACAACAACTCTAGGGGGTCGGTATCATCATTATCTCCATTTAATAAAGAAATTGGCAGACAGAGGTTCACAACTAGCAAACATCTGGAGCTGGATTTGAATTCAGATCTTGCTGCTAAGTAGCATAGGGTAATTAGGTGGGTGCAGTGGATAGAGGACTGGACCTGAAGTCAGAAAGTTGTTTAGTCTTTTGTAATCCTATCTGGCTCTTCATGGCCCCATTTGGAGTTTTCTTGGCAGAGATAGTGATGTGGTTTGCCATTTCCTCTTCCAGCTCATTTTACATATAAGGAGACTGAGGCAAACAGAGTACAGTGACTTGCCTAGGGTCATATAGCTAGTAAGTATCTAAGGCCAGATTTGAATTTAGGAAGATATGTTTCCCCATTTCCAGTCCTGGCACTATTTCTGCTCTTCCACCTAGCTGTCCTAATATCTCTGTTTAAATATGGCCTCAGATACTTACTAGCTTTTGCCTCAGTTTCCTCATCTGTAAAATGATATGGAGAAGGAAATGTCAAACCACTCTAGTGTCTTTGTCAAGATAATCCCAAATGGGGTTAGAATTTTTGGACATGAGAAATAACTGAACTTGCTGACCAATGCTCTCCATCCACTGTTCCCCATTGCTTTCATCCAATCCAATCTTTAATCAAACAGGATTATCCCTTTTGCTACACAGCAAAGACAAGTGGTCAAAGAGCATGCCCTTAATGACTTTTAGACATCTTTCCCTGCTTGAAGTGTTACTCTCTTTATAAGAGCTGCAATATCCAATCATCCTAAATAGGGACTATCAGAGAGGGGCTTCTTTTTGTAAATTCTCCCTAATATGATTTTAAGCCTTAATGGTTTAATAATTAATCCTGGAAAGGGAGGTCAATTTAAAGGGAATAAATTAAAATTTTATGATTGAAGGTATATTAGTTTTGTGGTAGTGGGAAGGAAAGACAGAAGTAAGGGAAAGGGGAGGAGAGAAGAAGGAAGATATCTGTAGGTTGAGATGTGAGAAATAAGCCTGTACATTCTGCAGGGATAAATGTATTCAAAGATGTTCCTTTCTGCTTCACCCACTGTGCAGTAACTGAAAGGAATATTAAACTGGAGGGCTGCATCATATTGTCTATTTGTCACATAGAGAGAAAAACCCTGGCTCATGAATTTCACAAAAATAAAAATAATGCAAAAGATGCCCATTGATAAGGCAGATGTGATTCTGATGGGCAGCAGTGAGTTTCCTCTGCCTTTTCAATTGTGAAAGGTGGTGGTTCTATTCCCCAGGTTTCACAATTCATCTTCTCTTTAAAGCACCAGCTTAAATGGAAAAATGGTGAGGCTTAAGAAATAAATGCACACTCATCAGAGAAAGATTTCCAGATACTTCTGATAAAGACATTTATGATCCATCTGACTGTACAGACTGCATATTGACTTCATGTTTCAATGAATATCAAGATTTATTGTCCCTTGAGGTAAATATTGACCTTTGCATTGCCTCCGTCAATATTTACTGTACTTCTCACTTCAATAAATCTTGATATTCATTCAAACATGAATTCAATACTTGCTTATGATTGAATGAGAGTTCAGAGAAGAGAGCTTAAGAATCACAAACATGGGAATTGGAGACCTTCCTCTACTCATGAAGTCCAACCCTCTCATTTAAAGATGAGAAAACTGAGGCCAACTGAATTGCACAAAGACATATAGTTAATAAATAGTGTAGCCAAGACTGGAACTCAGCTCCCTGGCATCTGATCTAGTATTCTTACAGAATCTTTAGCTCTTCCTATGTCCTCTTTCATTAGTGTTTTCCCAATGCTTAGTATTCTTCTCCCACTCGCATGCCTTCATGATGACATAATAATGATATTGCCACATATTTATGTAACATTTTGTAATTGCAAAACACTTTCCTTATCAATCCTGCAACTTTGATAGAACAGGTCTTTGTATCAGATGAGGAAACTAAGTCTTAGAACAGTTTAGATGTACCTAAAATCCAATGGCTCATAAGTGATAAAGGTCCTGCCCCAAATCCAACATGACTGTCTACAGTTCATAGTCTGTCTTGATATATTAGGTCATAGCATCATTACTTGAGACCCCTACACTAGTGAGGCTTGCTCTCCCTTACAGGGTTTCCCATGTTCTGTACCTATGTCTCTGCCCTGTCCAACACAAATCCTAATTATTACATTCAACATCTACATACAACATTTTGGTTGGTATTCTCTCCTTTCAGTCGCAACTGACTCTTCATGACTCCATTTGGGATTTTCTTGGCAGAGTTACTAGAATGACTGGCCATTTCCTTCTACAGATTATTTGCAATTTGCCATCCAGCTGCCCCTCCTGCAATTTTACTTTCCACTAACTGTAGCATTAGAAAGGATTTGATCAACTCACTCTCAGTGAAAGCTGATAATAACAATATAGAGATAAGAACAGCTATGTGGCACAGTGGATGAGATGCTGGGCCTGGAGTCAGGAAGACTCATCTTCTGAGTTCAATTCTGACCTGAGATACTTACTAGCTCTGTGATCCTGGACAAGTCATTTAACTCTGTTTGCCTCAATTTCTTCATCTGTAAAATGAGCTGAAGAAGGAACTGGCACCACCCTAGTATCTTGACCAAAAAAAGAATCAGACATGACTGAACTGAACTGAACGATAATCATCGAAAAGAAACTAAAGGTTTTAGGCCCACAATCACTGTTTTTAATCAATGCTTCTTAGGAGGGAATGTGTTACAATCAACTGGAAATGGCTCACTGGTTATTATATTTCCAAGGGGAACATTTACACTTTAGCAATCAGATAATGATACAAATAAGAACTTAGATTACTGTTTCATTTACTATTCAGACTTAAGGAAGTGAGGAACAAAATTTTAATAATGTAGATTAAACTTAAAAGTGCATCCTGCCTTTTTCTACCTAACTAGTTGTTAAACATTTCCTAGCATACTGTTGCTTCTGAAGGAAATGAAGAGCCCTAGAATAGAAAATTGAATGTTTGAAGTGTTCAGCTGGCTAAATGGTATTGGAGAGAGGAGGATTTTACTTTTCAGATTATGTATAAGATACAAAAATGAAGGACTCTGCTGTGAATTGAAAGTGTCTACCAAGGGCTGGACATTATAGTACCTTGACTGAGAAAGTAAGAAAAATGTTCCCAGAGTTTTGATTTTCAGCTTCTGTAATGTCCGTGTTAAGTCTGATTTTCTTTTTTGACTTACTGATTTCATATCATTGATTTAGGGTAATATTCTCCAATCCATGAATAGTAAGCTATTCTTAGAAGTCATATCTATGTTATATAAATTACCAAAGAACTTGGTAAGTTGCACAATCATTGAGTTTTGAAGCTAGAAAGGATGCTAGTTATTATCTAGACCGATTCCCTTATTTTGCAAAAGAGTAAAGAGAAAGGTCCAAAGAGAGACTTGTCCAGAATCAGATTGTAGTAGTTTAGTAGTGGAAGTAGTACTACATTTGTAGCTTAATTATTCCACTAAGGAAGGGCAACAAATCATAATTTTGCAAGAGTTCCAATATGGTCAATCTTCATAAGTACCCTTACAAGATATAACCCAAAACTAAAAGTTGATATATTTCTCTGCATAAAGGAATAGCCACAAGGTCGTCAACTTTAATCCAAACTCGATGTATAATACGCCATGCTGGGCACTTTGGGACATTCCTCTTAGTAGTTCATGGAAATGTCCCTTTAGGTTTCTGTCTAGTGCCTGGGTTCCTCTAATACTGAATGGACAGTTGATTGTGAATCCTTATTTTGTACCACAATCTCTTAAAAATAATAATTAGAGCTCACATTTCCATCAATATTTAAGGTTTACAAAGTGCTTTCCCAGAGGGCAGGGGCCACTTTTTTCTACACGACTTTTTACAGCATGGAGCACAGCACCACTTGTAAATGGCCACTTAGTAGTGTGTGCACGTTGGGGGAGATGATGCAAAAGCCTATTCTAATTTAATAGTATCTTTGCAAATACAGCCATTTAAGCCCACACATAGTAGAGAGGAGGGAGGCAGGGGAGTGGAAAGGGGAACAGGAATCTGAAGCCTGAATCTCTAAATTCTGTCTTAAAATACCTCAAAATAATCCCATCAAAAGGTAGTGATGTCCCTGCAGATGTTAAGAATGAGAATTAGATAGCGGCGTTTCTCTACAAAGGTAAAATGGAACAAATCGATATCACTTCCCTAATAATTCCTTAATGTAAAGAAGTTAGCATAAGAACAGTTGTTTTGCTGGTGTCCATGCAATAATGGCGCACACACACACACACACACACACACACACACACACACACACACACAAAGAAAACAACAAAGAAACCTAAAACATTGCCAAAAATATATATGCATATACTAATATCATATAATATTAAAATAAAATAAAATAAAACAAAATAAAATAAAATAAAATAAAAGGGCACTAGTATAGGAGTGGCCCCTGGCTTTCTTCGAAAACCCCACAAATACATTTATCTGACTTATCTTAACATCTTCAACAGACTCTCTAGTTGATAAACAAACTGGTGAAAACATCAGTGCATTCTTTTATTTTTGACTGTGCTTTCTGGGCAAAAGGCTGGCCATTGTATAAAGCTAAGAAGTGGCTCTTTGATTGTGTTCCCATTTGATTAAGAAACTCTGGGCTTGGCAGACCCAAATACATCCAACTGTTAATTGATTTTAAAGGAGAATTATGACACTTTTAACAAGCCACTTATCTTACTAAGCATTGTTAGGGTAGGAGCTTCTGCTTTGCCGAAATGTCTTATTCTGCGATTCAGATCCCTAATTGCTTATAAAGCATACTGTTTATTGAGTATTAGCTCTGGCATAGTTGTTTATTATGGAAGCTTATTGCTTAATGCTTGTAAAAAGCAGTACAACTGGAACACTCTCTGCCTTTTGTCACTTTCCCATCCTCGGCTCCTCGCGCACTCCCACGGAGGAGCGCGCTCTCACACATGCTCACTGAGCCCTCGCTTAGGTTCATCAGCGGAGAGAAGGAGAAGTGTTTGTGGAATTATGCAGAGGTAAAGCTTAAGTAGGAGGTTGCCTAGTAACAGAAGAGCCCGCTGTTGATTCAACAGTGTGTTGACTATACATTTTCTTCTGTACATTACCTACAATGAAAAGGCCAGTGACCCAATGAAATATCAGATTAAGTCAAACTATTAACTGGACAAATGCGTTTAAAGTACCCTTGTACCCTGGTTCACTATGATTAGTATACATTATGTTCTGCCAAGGCAAGCATGAATCATTAATATATTCGGAGGCTGCTGCTCTCTGCAGTGTAACATAATAACTCAGTCCTGAGTAATGCAGCCTGTTATGTTTATAAGATGCGAAGCTTTCAGTTAGTGTGATCTACAATGTTGTTATTTTCCAGTGGGGACAGGAGGTCTTCTCTTTTCCTTTTTTAAATGGAATTTATCATTCCTTTTAAGAAGGGGGAAAACATTTTGCAGCCCCCCCCACCAGAGAGATAACTAGATATAAACATATTTATCTAGCCATATCCATATCTATATCTATCTACATCTATCTATCTGTCTGTCTATCTACATATCTACATCTATCTGTCTATCTGTCTGTCTGTCTATCTGTCTATCTATCTATCTATCTATCTATCTATCTATCTATCTATCTGTCTGTCTATCTACCTGTCTATCTATCTATCTACACCTATTTATCTGTTTGTCTGTCTATCTATCTACATCTATCTATCTATCTATCTATCTATCTATCTATCTATCTGTCTGTCTGCCTATCTATCTGTCTATCTACCTATCTGTCTGTCTGTCTATCTATTCATACACACACACATGTATGTGTGTGTATATATATATATATATATATATATATATATATATATATATGTTACAAGAGGTGAAGGGAGAGGAAAACTAATTAGATGCCTAAATAAATATATTCCTCTCTTATGCTATCAAAAACAACTCCCTAAAATTTAAAGTTATTTTTTCCTAAGATTTAAAATTCTAATAGGAGGTAGCATGTGCTATAGAAAGAGTGTTGGCTTTGCAGTAGAGACTCAGTCCCTCCCACTCCCATCTCTTTGACTTGCTACTCATATGACCTTGGGCAAGTCACTTAAACTTTCTTAACCTCAGCTTTCTCATATGCAAAATGAGGAAATTGGACTAGATGGTCTCTAATGTCCATTCAAGCTCTTAATCTATGACCTCACAGAGATAATGCTAGGAGACATCATGCAACTAATATGAAAGAATGAAAGACGAGCAAAAAGAAAAATGCCAGTTATTCCTAACCTCTGACCTTTTCCTGATAATTCTCTTCTTTCTCATGTTAGGACTGACAAGATGGGTTTAATTTAAGAACTCCTTGATATAGGGATGGGTCTAATTTTATGTGCTGCATTAATTATTAAAGTCTTTCTTAAATGGCTAGCATTCAGTTCTGATTACTCTTTTAAAATGTTAATTATTTTCAATAAACACAAATCAATTTTTATTAAGCATTTTTCCATGAATAAAAATTTATTGCCTCTCCCTTCCAACTGTCTTTCTTCTCCCTCATTTAAAAAAGGAAATAAAAATAAAAACCTTGTCACAAATAAGCAGAGTTAAACAACTGGCCATGTCCAAATATTCTGCATATTTAATACATTCTCTCTATTTCAAGAAGTGAGTAATATTCCTTATTATAAGTTCTCTGAAATCATGGTTGACCATTACATTAGTCAAAATTCTTAAATCTGTTCAAGTCACCCATTTTTTTCATAATGTTGTTATTACAAATTGTTCAGGTACTTTGCTCTACATCAGTGGTTCCCAAACTTTTTTGGCCTACCACCCCCTTTCCAGAAAAAAAATATTACTTAGCGCCCTGGAAATTAATTTTTTTATTTTAATAGCAACTAATAGGAAAGATAAATGCACCTGTGGCCATCACCACCTCCCTGAATCACTGCAGCACCCACCAGGGGGCGGTGGTGCCCACTTTGGGAATCACTGCTCTACATCAATTCATATAAGTCTTCCTAGGTTACTCTGAAACCATCCCTTTTCATTATTTTTTATAGCACAATACTATTTTATTAAATTTATATACCATAATTTGTTTAGGTATTCTCTAATTGATGTTCAGACTCTTCTATTTCCAGTCCTTTAAAAGAATTATTTGTTCCAGATTACATGTCAATACAATTTTCAATAATTGTTTTCTGAGATTAAGTGATCCATATTCTCTCCATTACTCCCAACTCTCTTCCTTCCCCAACACAGCAGGTAATATGATATAGGTTCTACATGTATTATTATGCAACACATTTTTCCATGTTCATCATGTTATGAAAAAAAGACACAAAAAACATACACTAAAGAAAAATTCATTGAGAAAACATAGTAAAGAATGGTGTTCTTCAATCTGCAATCAAATTCTGTCAGTTTCCTCTGTAGCAGGATTTTTTAAAATATATATAGCCTTTTTTTTATCCTGAGTCCATTGGAGTTGTCCTGGATCCTTGTCTTGTTCATAATATTTGTCATTCACAGTTGATCATCATACATTATTGCTGTTACTGTGTACACTGTTTTCTTGGTTCTGCTCACTCTACTTCACATCATTATGTATAAGTCTTTTTAAGTTTTTCTATGATCATCTAATTTCTTCTCATTTCTTACAGTGCAAAAGTATTCCATTACAAACATATGCCACAACTTATTCAGCCATTCCCCAATGTATGGACATCCCTTGAGTTTCCAGTTCTTTGCCTCCACAAAAAGAGCTTCTGCACCTATGAGCCCTTTTCTTCTTTCTTTGAACTTCTTGTCGCATAGACCTAGAAGTGGTATGTCTAATACTACATGTTTTAGAAGAAGGTGTGTATATGGTGACAATCTGCTGCAGTTCATAGAAGATTTTATAGCTTACAAAACATTTCCCCTCAAAATGGCCCTATATAGTACAAAATCCTGTTATACCTATTTTTACAATGAAGAAACTGAAGCTCTGAGAAGTCAGTGATTTTCTTATGGTCATATTACTTTGGTATATATTACTTAGAAATATATGGTATATATTACTTAGAAATGCTAAGTAGTAAAATCAAAACCTGAAAACCTTCTAGTCTGAGGTCTTTCAATATCCCTGTATGTAACATTATGTCTGCTGGGACTTATAACCTTTGTTAACCTAGAATTTCACCTTTTCCTTCTTAATAATATTTTGTGTATCTTTGCTGTCTCTCACTCAAGCATGGTATTTTATACTGAAAAGGAAGCTTCCTCTAATATAGAATAAAGTAAGCAGAACTAGAACATAAAAGGTACATGGTGACCAAGAATGTAAAGACAAGACATTTAAAGATATTAGAACTTAGAATAATGGAACTACCTTGGTAACATTAATATAACCAACAGCTTAGAATCCCACCAAGCTCTATGCTCATACACACTGCTTCCAATATAGAGGGTTACCCAGAAAGATCAATATATTCCTGGAAATCTCAGATAAGTTTATATCAAGATTCCTAAAAATGTAAACAGCGTCTGCAGTTCCCATGCAAGTATTCAAGAAAATAAATGCATCTTAGGCAATGGATAGGTTTTTTTGTTTGTTTGTTTGTTTTTTGTTTGTTTTTTTTATAGCACAGAAAATGGGGAAAAAATTCAAAGAACTCTCAGGAGCTCATAAAGAGAAAATGAAAACACATAAAGCACTCAAAATATCCCATAAACCTCCCTTGAAAGGGAAACTGAACCTTAGGTTACCATTAGGACAATGTCTTGACATTCTGGCAAAATCTTGTACTCTATAGATTCTATATGATCCCTCCCAAATGTAACTCTTTCAAGAAATCAAACACACCTTGAGAATTCTAGGCAGGTAATCATTTTTTATTGGACCTGCATTTTCTAAATAACTCACAATAAGAGCTAGCAGGAGTGGAGAAGGAAATGAGGTTTCCTGGGAATGTGAAATACAGGTATTCTACTAATTCCTTGCTTTTAATCTCATTATTTCTCTCTCAGTTTCAGGATCCATACTGGGAAAACCTTCTCTCTCCAAGAGACATATTGCTCAAGGATTCTCTTTCTAAAAAATCCAATCCCCAAACTTTCAAACATGGAATTACTTGTGAGACAATTCTCAAAACTCTTGCTGCCCACAAAATATCCTTAATCTTGCTAGAAAGTTAAGTTGAAAAATCATGCTACCTACAGAGTAAAATCCCTCCTCTACATAGAATTTTGTGATTCAGAAACACTGTTCAAGAATTCTAGTCTCAGGCTATACCATGTGAGTGGGCATACTTTTAGGAGCATTTTACATTTAATTTTTTTCGATTACATGTAAAAGGAAATTTTTAACATTAGTTTTTGTTTAAATTTTGAGTTCCAAATTCTTTCTCTCCTCTCCTTCTCTCCTTGCCTTGAGAAGGCAAACAATTTGATATAGATTATACATGCAGAGTGGTGCAAAATATTTTCATATTAGCTATGTTACAAAAGTAAATGCAGACCAAAACAAACAAACCCAAGAATAATAAAGAAAGTAAAAAAGAAAGTATGCTTCAATCTGCATTCATACTCCATCAGTTCTTTCCCTGGAGGTGGATCACATTTTTCATCCTAAGTCCTTCAGAAATATATTGTCTTTACATTGTTGAGAATAGCTAAGTCATTCACAATTGATCATCATACAATATTATTGTTACTCTGTACAATGTTCTGGTTCTGCTTATTTCACTTTGCATCAGTTCATGTAAATCTTCCTAGGTTTTTCTGCTTCCATGTAATTAAAAAAAATCACCTTACCTTCCATCTTAGAATCAATATTGTATCTTGGTCTCAAAGCAGAAGAGTGGTAAAAACTAGGCAATGGGAGTTAAAGAACTTGCCTAGGGTCATACAGTTAGAATGTGTCTGGGATCAGGACAGTTAGAATGTGTCTGGGATCAGGTTTGAACCCAGGACCTCCCATCTCTAAGCCTGGCTCTCAATCACTACCCCCACTCCCCACCATGTATTTTTATAAGAACTCTTAATACTGCTGTACTGCATTGTTGTCTCTGTCCCTTAACCTTGGGACAGAGACTGTCTTAGATCTCCAGGATTAGTTAGACCTGTGCTTAAAAGGGAAGTGAAAAGGTAGAAATGACCAGGAACATAATTTCCAGGAATTCTCCTTCTGATTAAGGATTTCTCTAATCCTTCTTTTGCATTAGGGACTCCTGAGAAAAAAATCCTTTCCTTCTTCCCATTCCTACTGCATGTTAGAATAAAAGTGGCGAGGGAAATATGAAAAAGGGAAAAGGAGAATTTTGCCACTCTTCTTGGTAGGCCAGCAATCCTCTCAGGCATCCTAGCCTAGGAAACTATCTTGGAGGCAGCCCCAGTAACAGAAACCCAGATTCTAGGTGGTACCAACATAAGTCTCACAGAATCTATTAGTTAATCTTGGAATAGCCTAGGTTTCTGAGCCCTAATCATGTTGCCTTTTTTTCTTTTTCACAAGAAGTCAGTTGACATATCCATACTGTATAAGGAGTAGTATTTAACAAACATCCCAAACAAAGGTCTCTTTCCCCTCAATCTCATCAAGTTAAACTCATCAAAAGAATTCCCTTGATCCAACCCCATGTGAAGGCCAGACACATCTATCGGAGCAGGCTTCTCTCCTCTTAGCATAGAAGATGCAATGTGAAAATAAAATGAGGCACACATTGTAATAGATGGCCAATGTGTTTATTTATTTTGTTTAAATGTGATTCATTTTTTTTTAAAACCTTTACCTTCCATCTTGGAGTCAATACTGTATATTGGCTCCTAGGCGGAAGAGTGGTAAGGGTGGGCAATGGGGGTCAAGTGACTTGCCCAGGGTCACACAGCTGGGAAGTGTCTGAGGCCAGATTTGAACCTAGGTCCTCTCATCTCTAGGCCTGGCTCTCAATCCACTGAGCTACCCAGTAGCCCCCTGCGATTCATTCATTTTTTTTTTAAACCCTTAACTTCAGTGTATTGGCTTATAGGTGGAAGAGTGGTAAGGGTGGGCAATGGGGGTCAAGTGCCTTGCCCAGGGTCACACAGCTGGGAAGTGTCTGAGGCCAGATTTGAACCTAGGACCTCCCATCTCTAGGCCTGACTCTCAATCCACTGAGCTACCCAGCTGCCCCTCTGCAATTCATTCTTAATGAGGAAGAGTTTTAATTGGAGGCATAGGAAAAAAAACTGAGTATAGTAATTTTTTAAAGAGCATCTATTGAAAAGAAGTTATTCTATGCCTTATTTCCTGCTAAAACTTCTGATATTATAAATTTCTCCTTACTTAAATAACATAACCATACATTTTCACATACACCCTCCAAATTTTGCTTCTGTATTTTCCTTTTGTTTGGATTTATAGTAGAGTTAGCTGTAATATTACATTTAACTAATAGAAGCAGTGACAAATAATGTATTCCAATCCCCTTTTCTTAGGTTCTGAGATGCTAGTTATGTAAAATAGATAAATTCCCAATTTTATCTATCTTCTAAGTTAAAATTCCAAGTTCACTGAAATACATGTCTGAGTTTCTAAAATTAGGAAGGCAAATCAAAACCAAGGTATATCCCATCCCTTTCTTGGCAAAAGAACTTATGACATCTATCTTTAATCCCTTCTGACAATTTCGTGTAATTTGTGGGGGAAATAATAACAATAACTACTTAAGTAACATTTTAAATTTTGCTGAGTTCTTACAATCCCGTCTTTTTAACTGATATAAGTAAAGAGATTACTTCATAGCTGCTCATAGCTTGCTTAAAAAAAACCTTACTCTTCTCAGCTTTGGGCTATGTAAATTTAATGTTTGCCATCAACACATTACCCAAGTCAAGACAGTGATGACAGAAATATTCAACATCACAGATGCTGGAGGCCCTCTATGAGAAACTTCCTTCCCTCTTCTATAGAATTTTTTAAAAATCTAAATTGATCAGTAAATTCCCTTTACATACATACACATGAATCTCTCTAGATAATTTCCTCTCCCTTTTTTATCTTCTCTGGAATTATTTTTTTCTATTTCCTCAGAATTTCAATCTCCAGAGCCTTCCTTCTATTGAGGGCAGACTTCCCTCTAGAATTTTAAGACTTTGGGTAATGCCTACCCTTTCTCTGAACTCTTTAGAATCTATATCTATATCTATATATCTAATCTATATCTATATCTAAAAATCTAAGAGGAATACTAGAGGATGCTCAGCCTTTCTCTCCTTTTCTCTCATGAATTCTAAAATGGAAGGGTTACTTTCTCTCAAGGTTCTCCTTGTTTCTCCCTCAGCAACTATTTCTTTCTTGTTTATCAGAATTGGGCCCAGCCAAGCTTTCTTTCCTTTCCCATTCCATTTACACAATTAGGCCTTGGGAGCTTACAAGAAAAAGTATAGAGAAAGAAGTAAACAATCTAAAGAGACACACACTTAATTGGCATTCACACTGATGACTCACTGAACTTGGAATCCATTGAAAGCCCCAGATCTTTTTCAGATAAAAAGCTATCTACTCAATCATTCCTCTTCTGACTTACACTTCTGAAATTAGATTATTTTGAAAACAAGGTTAGAATGCTACATTGATTAACTATTGGATTTGAATGGAGAAGCAAGTTATTGGGAAAATCCTTAGTTGCTATCTGGGCAAGTCTTAGCTTCCTGTAATATGTACATATTCATCAAGATTCCCTCCTCCCACACATAAGATAGAAAAGGGATAAAATTATCTCTGTAGGAGCATTTATCCTGAAATAAGGTACATTCTTAACATTTGCAAAGGAAGCTCTTTGCTGGGAGAGCTTTTATAAGGCAGCTTTTGGCTCTAAGCCAAATGATTTGCTTAATAACCAAGAAATAATGCAGTGGAACCTTGAGATCTCTATACCTTTCAGTCAATTTTGTAACTAAAAATGTGGATATTTGGGTCTCTTTTAGCTTTTGTTTTGACATTTGGAGTCTTTTGAAAAAATCCTTTACAAAAATCTTCCTGTTCCCATTTTATATTTTCATCAAGAGTGCCTTCTAAATATAAAAACAGAACAACAATCAATAGAACACTGAATATTAAGAAATAATAAATAGCAGGATACAATTTGTCCCAGGACTACTTTTATCTGAGTTCCATTGCAAAAGTTAAGAAAATCAGGTAATAATAACAACAATAATTTGTATAGACAATTCTCATAAATATGTATAAAGATAAGACAGTAAATATGTGGGTCAATATTTATGTCTTCCAGCTTCTTGTTGTTGTTTTAGTATAATGCTGTCTTTTACTCCTGGGGATTTATTATGTTCTCCACTTTTAGGTAACTTAGAAATAGTCACTTCATTATCTTCAAAATTATATCACAATTTATTATTACTACCACATAAATTGTTATCAGAATTCAAAGTTATATCACCGATTTCTCCTCTGCATATTTGCTCTGGTCTAGCTGTTCTCTGCTTTATTTCACCTCCAGTTTCTCATATTGTACACTGGAAATCAATTTATTTGAGTTCAGATGTGGTAGTTCGACTGCTACCAATGATGAAAATGGCTCACTATAGAAATATTTTAAGGAGCTGATCCATTTTTCATTTTTTTTTGGTCTTCCCAGTTTCATCCATAAATGTTCTGGGGATTATTTGAATTCAATCTTGTCACGTCTTTTGCAAACATTCCCTCTTATAGAAGACCACATAATGGTGTGTAATTAACTATAGCAAACTACTTTTTCCTAATCTGCAAGATAGCACAGCTCAATTTTCCATCACCTTCATATATACCATTTAAAAAATTAAAGTCATCCAATAACCATTTATTAAGTATCTACTGTGTTCCAGGAACTGTTACAAAGTTCTAGGAACATAAAAATAAAATGGAAATAATCTTTGCCCTGAAGAATCTTAAAAACCTCTGGATAAGGTTGGGAATGGATTTGGGGCAAGGAGAATGATCAGAGAATTAGGGGAACCAAAAACCAAGAGAAAGCGGTGATAAAGATACAACGAGGAGAAAAAGATCTAGGAGGAGAGAGTGGTCAGTAGTGTAGGGTGATGCAGAAGAGGTTATTAGATTTGACAGTTAAGAGATCTTTGGTGAATTTGTAGAGAACAGTTTCAGTTGAATGATGAGTTTGGAAGCAAGACTGCAAAGGGTTGAGAAGAGAGTAAAAAGAGATATAGAGAGAGCAAGTATCAAATTCTTTTTTTTCTAGGAGTTTGAGAAACAGAGGAAAGAGATATAGGACATTGTTTGAAAGGATGGTAGAATCTAGAGAGAGCTTTTTAAAAAAAAATGGAAATTCTTGGGCAGAGAGGGGGCGGTCCAGTAAATAAGGAAAATAAAAATTAGAGGGGGGGGACAGTAAGCTGGAAAATATCAAGAGAGTATATGTAGAGTGCTACAATGGATATAGGGAAGTGAGCTTTGGGGAGAAGGGTTAGCCACCTCTCTATTAGATGAGAGAATGGAGGATATTGTCAAGGGCTATGAGATATAAAGAAGAGGAAAAGAAGGATCCCCACAGCAGTTACTCTACTTATCTAGTAAAATAACAAGTGACGTCCTTACCTGTGAAGTGGGGGAAATGGGTTATAGGAAGCTTGAGGAAAGATGAAAAGTTTGGAGCAGCCACTGTAGATAATGGAATAAATAATCAGTAAAGGGCATATAGATTCTTTTCCTTTTTCTTTGCTCATTTTAGGAAATAAACCTGATAATGGTATTGTTACATCAAAAGGCATAGACAGTTTTATAACTCTTTGTGTGTAAATGCTTTCTGGAATGGTTGGATCAGTTCACAGTTCTAGCAACAATGCAATAGTGTCCTCACTTTCCCAAATACCCTCCAACATTTGTTATTTTGCCTTTTTATCAATTTAGCCAATCTGATAGGTGTGAGATGGTATCTCAGAGTTCTTTTGATTTGTATTTCTCTAATCAAGAGAGTATTTTTATATAGTAATACATAACTGATTTCTTTATCCAAAAATTATCTGTTCATATCTTTTGACCATTGGTGAATGGATCATATTTTTTATAAATTTGGTTCTCTAGAAACTAGCTATAAAAATTTCCCCCACTTACTGTTTTCCTTCTAATCCTGGCTACATTCATTTTATTTGTACAAAACCTTTTCAATTTAATGCATTCAAAATTATCCATTTTACAATTCAGCTCTTTCTGAATTGGAAACTCAAGGGATTTCCTTCAGTTGGGGGACAGCTGAACAAGTTGTGGTATATGTTTGAAATGGAATACTGGTGTGCCACAAGAAATGACAAACAAGGTGATCACAAGAACCCTGGAAAGACTTATATGAAGTGATGCAAAGTGAAGTGAGCAGAACCAGGAAAACATTGTACAACAGTAATAATAATGTCTGATGACCAATTATGAATGGCTTAATTATTATCAATAAAGGAAGGATCTGGGACAATTCCAAGGAACTTATGATGAAAAAGCATATCCACCTCCTCAGAAGGAACAGAAAGAGTCTTAATGCAGATTGAAATATATCATCCTTTATTTTATTTCCTCCATGAATTTTTCTCTAGTATAAGCAATGTGTTTTGTTTCACAACATGGAGAACAGGGAATTATGTGTTATATGACAATATATATACAACTTGTATCATATTATTTGATGTGTTGAGGTAAGAGGAGGGGTGGGATGAAAGGAGAGAATATGGATTATAAAATATCAGAAAATGAATATTAAAATTGTTTCACTATGTAATATAGAAAATTTTAAAAAAGAAATAAAAAATCAATGAAAGTAATAAAAAGCTGTCTTAATATATGAGATCCCAGTTTAGGTAAGACAAATTTATAGTGGACCCAACTATCATGGTTTTATGACTTTTTCCAGCTCTATTCAATGACAAGGCCCCTTATTTAAAGTCTTTCCTAATCAATTGGATTTAGAATATTAGAAGCCAAGATCACCAATATATCATGATGAGTCATTATGGTAAGATCAAAGTTTCAGAACTGGATGAGACTTTGCAGGCCCATCTAGTCCAAACACATCATTTCATAGATGAGGAAGCTGAATTTCAAGGTCAAGGGACATTCTCGAGGCAATATAAGTATTAATCATCAACAGCAGGTCTTACTACAGGGTCACTGTTCTTCATCTCTTAGACTTTGGTGGCAGGGTCCTTTGCATAGGAAGGTAATTGAAATACAAAAGGAAGTTTAGTCCTGAGTCCATACTGTCATGATTGGTGAGAGACCACTACATCTAGACTATTCCAGACTAACCAGCCGTCACCATGGCCATGTTTTTGCAATCTGTTCTATCTTTTTGTTTCTTGCTCTGGGAATAGAACTTAAAGTAACACTAGTCTTGTTCCTGGAAAGGGCACTGCCCTATTGATCCACTCACTATCTCAGTGATTTGCCAAGCCAAAACTCTCTTTACTGCCACCATTCTCCTAAAAAATAGTGTCTCTCTTCCTCCCAATTATAATGTAAATTACTTGAGAAAAGAGACTGTCTTACTTTAATATTTTGGTATCCCCAGCACTTAGCACAGAGGTTGGCACATAGTAAGAACTTAAAAAAACCTTTTTTTTACTCATTCAAAAAGGATAATTGACTTTGGTCCAGGTCCCCAATGACACAATTTACTCAGTAGCTTAAGGATATTGTTGAGATTAAAACTCAGAGAAAGAATTTCCTTCGCATTCCATTCATGCCTCTTGGCTTTCAGAATCCAGTCCACAGAAATGACATCTACCCCTAATCTGGTGCTATATAGAATGATAAAAAATCCCTGTGAAATCCTTGGAGCTCCTCAGGGAAAACACAAAATGCAGTTGTCATTATTATTCTTGGAAAAGATTCAGCCATTAGGAGAACTGCTATTTCAAGAGAGAAGGCTGCTGCAGCCACCGGGAAAAGAAGGCATAAGTGCCCAAGAGGGTTAGGAAACATCATCATTTTCTGAAAGGTCCTGAAATTTTCTAATATGGCAATATTGATGAATTATTGGGCATTATATATGCTTGGCATTTAATTTGCCTCATACCCTAAATATAACTGCCATGGAAACAGTCAAGTAGAAGAGCACACTTATGTTATTAATGGCATTTTATAGTACTGTATACAGTAAAATATTATTAATTTAAAATACAAGGTAGTTGGAGTGGGGGAGTTTGAAGTAAATCAAGTTTGTATTGGCCAATATTTTGATTAAAAAGCAACAGCTTACTTAGCTGTGGATTTATTTTTAAAAATCACAATCCAGTGGGAAAAGCACTGCATTTGGAGTCAGAAAACCTGGTTAAAATCTGCTCCTTAAATAGTAAAGTAACATTAGCCAGGCTACTTAAGTTACTCTATAATTTACTTAAGGAACCTCATGTATGTATAAAAGGGTAGGTTTTATAACACAATCCTCATTATTAAATTAACAAAGTATTCTACATCTTCATGCCTTTATTAGGTGAGAATACTTCTTTGATAGAATTCTGAAATAAATTAAACAACAACTCCCCACCACCACCACCACCACCACCACAAAAAAGGCATAAAATAGGTGCAAACAATTCCTGGACACCTCTGGGGCATCCATGAAAGAAAGGAAGAAAGTAGGCACACAAAGTAATCAAGTTAGGAAGGAATGGGGTATTTTGTACTAATAAAATTATATAATGGCAATGATGATGAGGATAATGATGATGGGTTATAATAATGTGGAAGAGAAGGAAGAGGAGACCAAAAATGAAGAGGAAGAGGAGGAGGAGGAAGAGGAGGAGGAGGAGGAAGAGGAGCAGAAGGAAATTTATTGGGATTAGTTTAATGAGATTTATACACCTCTGGGTCTATGAATATAGCACAAGAAAAGATGACTAGAAACATTCTTGCAACTGCTTTAGAAATCAAGCTTCAGAAGCACTTTGAGAAGGCATACACTTTGCACACACACACACTTAAGTATGTGTGTATGCATACGTGATAGAGATAAATATCCATAGATAGTATATAGGTATACTTTGTAATAGCTTACTAGCTGTCTGACCCAATTTACTCATCTGTAAAATGAACTGGAGAAGGAAATGACAAAGCACTCCAAGATCCCCCCCCCAAAAAAGGGGAAGGTCCATGAATAATCAGACTAAAGATGACTAATGTGTATGTGTATTTGTCATGTATATATGATATATTATGTGGGTAGGTATATATTCATATGTGCATGCATATATGTATATTTATTCTCCCTCCATCCCTTCTTTGATTGACTATATAAGAATTAAGAGACCCAGGTAACCAATGTTAGGGATGGAGGGGGAGAGAGAGAGTCTATGAGATGAGACTCTCTTCTAGCTCTCCCCTCAGCCAAATACACTTTGGGAGACTTTGAGAGGATGTCACCCCAAAACTGGGTAACCTGGATGGTCGAGCCACCCCACAGGAGTTGGGGGTGAGGCTTCCCTATAAGATGAGATATGGGGGACCCCAATCCGATCCTGAATGAGGGCGGGGTTCATGCAAGCCTCCCCTGAGGTCAGTCAACTTCACAGCAGATGGTCTGGCTTTAAGATGGAGGCAGCCAGTCCAAGCTGTGATTCCCCTCCCCCTTATCTCTCAGGCATTCTGGAACGCTATCTGACTAATGATGGCTTTTATTCTTCGCAATTCAGGGGTTAGGGTAAGGGGTGAAGGGCAAAGGGATTTTGGGGTGCCCTCTTCCCTATTCCTATTAGGTCCGTCATTTGGGTGGGAACCTTTGGGGTTCCCACTCCTAAGCATCTCCCCTGGCCCTTTCTCCTTGAGTTTCTATTTCTATTTCTATCCTTTTCTATAATTGCAAGTCAAATCAGAAAGGGTCTCTCTGCAAGGTTGGGTAATGGGAGAAGAAGACTAAGAGATCACTCCCAAAATGGAGTCCAAACACTTAGCTAACTCAATGATTGAATTCTCACTGGGTGAGATGCCATGGAATCTTTGACCAGGGAATCAGGGTTTCAATGTCCAAAGAAAGATCCTCAGGAAGCCCTCAGGACTGGATTTGAGCTGAGATGTCCTCCTCCTCTCTCTTTCCAGTCTCTGCCAAAAGTCTCTCCTTCTTTCCTCCTTTCTCTGGAGCCCTCCCAGAATCCCTCTGGCCTCAACTGTTACCAGCTGTCACCAACTGTCAGCCACTCCTTATATGGCTCCTTTTGTCCCATTCCCCTTGCACAAATTCCATCCTTACAACTATCACTGGAGATACTAAACTAGTAACAAACAATCCATGCCTCGGGATGCTGAGAGAAGACCAAATAGATACACCAAGAAGAGGTACTTTCAGAACTCTAGAAGGATGTTGACTTTCAGAACCCATCAAAAATACCCCAAAGAGGAGTTTCAGGAGGCATCAGCAAAGAGAAAGATTTGCAATAATCAGGAGCTATTAGCTACTTTGGGGACATGTGTATTCTCTAAGACTGAGCCTCTGTCTCCTAGATTCATTGTACTTAGTGAGAGAGTGTGCCCAAGATATTTGGGGACAGCGAGGGAAAATATTTTACTGTGATTCTTTCCATTCTTTCTCACCTAAAATCCTGTTGTAAACATTAATTGATATTTTGTTAACATCATTAGCTAGATGCTCGATGGATAGAGAGCTGGACCAGGAGTCAAAAGACCTACATTAAAATCCAGCCTCAGACACTAGCTAGCTGTGTGGCTCTGGGCAAGTCATTTAACCTCCATCCCACTTAGTTGTCTCATCTATACAAAGGGATACTAATAGCACCTACTTTAAAGGATGGTTTTAAGAATAAAATCAATTAATATATATATATAAATAAAAATACATATATATATGTATATATATATGTCACTTTGCAAACCTTAAAGTTCAGTATCAATGATAGGTAAATATAATTATTGTTCATTGATATTGAAGCAATATCAACTCATTAATTGATATTGAAAAACCCTAGAAAGAGCTTAAGAGCAAAGCACTGGACTACTTCAACTCCTTAGGGTTATCCCTAGAACCTGGAGGGGAGAAGTAGGAGCACCTTGTGGAGAAGATTGAGAGAGATAGCACACAGCCTGCTCTATATATCAAATATAAAATGAAGGTTTTAGCCTGGATTCTTATGTATATTTGGTTGTTTTGAGGGATTTGGGGGAAAGGAAAAGAGCCCTGTAATTTCACTGGCATATATATTTACTCTTAAACAGGTTTTTCTTTCATAGCATGCAGAATGGCACATACTTATATTATAAAATTATAAATGATAGTCTCTTCTTTCACAAGAATTAGGAAATCACTTCAATTCCCTGCTTTCCTTTGCTTGTAAAGACCTGACTTCAGTGTTCTGGATGGGCCACTTGGCCTTATGTCCCCCACTTAGTAAATGGAAATAATTGTATCTGGCCTGGCTTGCCACAGAATGAGATAATGTCCCATAAAGTAGATTGGACTGTGTGCTGGAGCCAGTCCATCTATGATATACTCTTGACATTTAAATCCAAATAGTTTAGTCCTGCTGTATTTTTTTTAGTTCAATGGTAGAAATGAAATCTGAAAAGAAGCTTCTGGGGAAATTAGTGGGGTTTGAGGCTTTTTTCATTCGTTTATTTAATTCATGAGAACTAGCATGGCATAGTGGATAGAATTCTGGATTAGAATCAGGAAAACCTTAAATCCTATCTCTGCTACTTAATAACTAGGAGACCAATAACAAATCTTTTAACCTTTCTGAACATCCACTTTCCTATATCAAAAATGAGAAGGGTTCAATCAAATGGTCTCCAAAGTCCCTTCTAGCTCAAATCTATGATCCTATGACCTTTAATAGCACAAGGTTTTTACGCCCTTATATTCAAATGATTCATTTTGTAAATAGGAAGAAATCATTTTTCAAGAGAAACTACCTCTACAATATCTCTGACAATTAATTCATTCTCTGATTAAGGACCTTTACTGATAGGAACTCATTACTACCAAAGATTCTATAATCTGCTTTTTTATTGTGCTTTTTTAAATATTTTTTATTTTTTAGAAAAGTTATCATGGCTACATGATTCATGTTCTTACTTTCCCCTTCACACCCTCCTCCCCGACTGCCTCCCCCCCACCAACGCCAGTGTATTGTGTGTGTGTGTTTTTTTTAAGCTAATGTAGACTTTGGTACAAATGACAAAATACAGAGAAATGTGTGCTGGATTTGGAATCAGAGGATCTGGGTTTAAACCACTGATTCTATCATTCAATAGCTGTGTGATATTGAGCAAACCTTTTAACTTCTCTGGGATTCAGTTTCTCATGTGTAAAATGAGGAAAGTTGAATTAAATTTCTCTAGGGTCTTTTCTAGCTCTAAATCTATAATCCTTTGAAAACCATATGCATGCTTTTACTCTCACTACCCTAGCCACTAATAAGAAGTATGGCATTCTTTTGTTTAAAGATTATCAGTGAATTTGGACCCTTCAGAAAGGTGGGAAACAAAATAGCAAATTTCCCCAGAAATAGAAATAAAATATTTGTTAGGGGGGCAGCTTGGTGAATTAGTGGATTGAAAGCCAGTCCTAAAAATGGGAGGTCCTGAGTTCAAATTTGACTCTAGACATTTCTTAGCTGTGTCCCTAGGCAAGTCATCTAAATCTCATTATCTAACCCTTATTGCTCTTTGGCCTAGGAACCAACACACAGTATTGACTCTGACAGAAGGTAAGAGTTACAAAACAAAGCAGCACATTTGTTGTCACAAATTAAAAAGCAATAATTGATTAACAAGGAAGAAAGCAGACAAAGTGAGAACCAAACACTCAAGGATAAACCTTTTCAATGAATTCTGGCTATGGAATTGCAGATTGTGTTAAGCATGAGAAGCTGGACCCAAAGTGGAGTTAGACAACAAATGTTTCAATGAATTTTTTTCAGTCATTATTTTGAAAAAAATGTGTATAAAAACATTAGTAGCTTCTTTGACATTCCAATTGTGGGATTCAGATTCTTTCACTATTTCAAGGCTGTATGATATATGAAATAAACTTGGGGTTGGGAGGAAGAGGAGGGAGGAAGAGAAAGAAGAGGAGGAAGCATCAGAGCATGACAAGAACATGGTGATAGGAAAGCAGTAAGATTGGGAATCAGAGGACAACAAGAAAGATAAAGAGGAGGAAAAGGAAAAGAAAGAGGAGATACTTTATTTTACTGATTTAAAAAATATGTAATAAACTCCACTGGCCTTTGCCACAGAGACTATAGATATAGTTATGTTACCTTTAGGAGACAATATGTAGTCTGTGAGGAAACCAAGAGTGTAGATTGTGTTATGGAGAGATTGTAGATTGTGATGACTGAAGAAAGGGGCAAAAGGACTAAGAAAACTTTTTCCTGAAAGAACTGACTTTAACCCTTCTTTTTCAAATAGATATGTTAAAGATTTTTGAGAAAAGACTTTAACTGGCCTCTTGAGAGAAATAAATGGCAAGATTGGCTTTTCAGAATTGGAAGACAGTAGTTGTGGTGATGGCTAAAGATGACTTTGGTCGTGGTCTATCTCACAGGTGGTATACTGTAAACAATCATTTATGCCTTTGTTTTTTGTTGTTAAACTGTTTAATAAATAGCATAGACAGATTAGGTTTGAAATCTAGAAAGAGAGGAATAAGAGCCTATAGGAAAAGAGGTTCCTCCTAATAAAATAAATAACATTTAACAAATTGGAGTGGGAGCTCAGAACTAATTGATTAATTAATGAGAGAAATGTTGCAATTTAGTAATTAAAAAGGAAACAGACAATACCCCCTTGATTAACATAGAACTGGAATTACAAAATGAGTAAGGAAAATGAGCCAGTAGCAATGAGAATGGATCATCCCACATAAGCTATATGAGAAGTGTTTTAACATATCAACCCCTGCTCCACAAGAAGAATCTAGGTTGAAATACATTTGACTAAAAGAAAGATGGCAAAATTAACTTTGAGGAGCCAACACACAAAATATATTGTTCTCCATCTCCACTGAAGATAGTGCAAAAGGAATTGCATTCTGATTGGAGGATGGATTTAGGTTAAATATTTTTTTAAAAAACAGGTTGCTAAACACTGGAATGAATTGCTAGAGCAGTCTATAGAAATGTCTTCTCAGGAATGTTTTTTTTTAATTATGAGATAGCCAGAAATCTATGCTAAGAGGCAATAAAAATGCTGATCTTATATATATTCTGTTTCCTGTCTACCTCCAGTGTGTACACTGAGCCTAGGGATGAGGGCAGAAATAAATGTTAGAGTATTATCAACCTGTTTGTCTAGGTCAATTCCAGCTCGGGAAATTAAATTACATTATACCAACCTGAGTTTTCTTCACATTACCAACTGGGTAGCATCATTTTCCTTTCCCTTCCCAACATGCTGTGAATTGATGCTGTGCAGCTGCTAAACAGCTGTCTATTTCCACTGCAGGGTGACCACATTTCCATAGTGAGCAAAGTAGTACTTGTCCAAAATGACAATCAGTGATCATCTCTGGGATCGAAGCTGGCTTGTAAATGGATATTCTCTAAGTGATTCTAATAAAAATTGGAGGGTGGAGAGGAGTTTAAAAGAGGTTTTCAGGCTTTAAAGTCAGAGAAACAGATGGTGAGAGTATACTCATGGGTCTATTGATTTGTTATATATAAGGGTTTCCTGTAGTTAGAACAAGACTATAAATGTAAATTCCTAATGGAATCCTTCCCCTTTCTGTTTTTTTTTCATAGAAAGATAGTTGGATTATGTTTCATAATACAATTAGTCCAATATTATTATAACCATTGTGTCAGAGGCTCCTCACTGATATGAAGGATAAAGGTACTCATTCATTCAACAAAAATTTAAATTAAGCACCTTCTATGTGCAAAGGCAATATGCTAAAATCTGGGAATAGGGCAAAAATGAATCCACTCCTGACCTTAAGGAGTTTATATTCCTTTTAATGTCTTCCTGATCCATTTACCCCTACCTAGCTGAAGCCCTCTAATTAATGTCAGGAATGGTACATCACCTCCGAAGGATCCCATTCATCTACCCTTCTTGGGCACTGGTGCTCTGAAGGGACCAGTTGGTGGTTAAGTAACTTACTCAGGGTCACATAGCTGGGAAGGGTCTGAGGGTCACGTTTGAACCCAGGACCTGCCATAGCTAGGTCTGGTTCTCAATGTGCTGAGCTACCTAGCTGCCCCCAACATTTCTAATCTTAATCAAAGTGAGACTCCTGATGGGATTCTGCCCTTTGTGAAATAGGACAACCCAAAAAATGGATCAGTAAAACATTTCCTCAATAAATCTTGGGCACAATATACAAATACACACACCATCAGTCAGAGTATTTAAAATGCATAAGAAATACACATGGAGAAGCAAATGAATAAAGAGTGTGTATGACCAGGACCAACACATGGATGGACACACATATGTGGAAAATATGGGGTCCTAGACACAGAAACAGGCACATATATCTAACACATGTGGCCAAGATACACACATGGAATTGTCCTGGATCCTGACATTGTTGATAATAGTTAAGTCATTCACAGTCAATCATTGAAGGATTGTAAGATTTTAGACAAGAAAAAGAATTTGGAGATCATGTAGTCAAACTCCCCATTTTTCATATGAGGACACTGTGGACCAAGAGTGCAAAGTGACACATCTGAGCTCACACAGATAGTTAATAGCAAAGCTGAGATTCAAACAGAGGTCTTCTAACTCCAAACCTAGCATTCTTTCCAGTCTATCTGGCTGCCTTTTAGTTGAGGATTAGATCTTCTCCTATGTTGAGTCTGACAATTACAGACTGTGCACATTTATAAATACATGAAGTAGTCTCTGTGTAGGTATGCATATATACTAAGATGAATGATTTTTCATAATTAACAAACTCATACTTCAAGGATCTGTGATCTCTTTTTAAAATTTTATTTATTTGTTTGTTTGTAACATTTAAAATATTAAGATACTCAACTCCCGCCCTCTCTTCCTCCATTAGAGGATGCATCATTTGACAAAAAAAGATATATGTATATATAAAATTATATCTTGCTTATTTCTATATATCGGTTCTCTCCAAAATTTACCCTATGAACATTAACAAAAATTTTTATTTTTTTCCTATTTTATATATTTATTTTGTGTATACAGATTTTGACTGATATCTTTTGTTTCCATATCACCCACATTATTCCTTTATTTCTTATAATCCCTTCCCAAAGAACCAATCCATAGCACGAAGAAGTGGAAAAATCAGCAAAACCAATGAAAAAGCTTGATATTAAATGTAATACTCTCTACCCAAGGTTCCCTACTTCTGCAAAAGAGTGAAGGGAGGTGTCTTTTCATGTCTCTTCTTTGAGACCAAGTTTATTCATTATAATTTTGTAGTTTCTATTGTTTTGTTATTGCTGCCTTTTCCATTTGCATTGTCATAGTTACTGTCTATTTTGTTTTCTTGCCTCTATTTACTTCGAATGGATTAATATAAAACATTAAACAGTTTCCTATTTTAACTAATTCTCCTTGCTAACTTGATAAACTCTGTTGATCACCTACAAAAGGACTTCTAGTATGCTGAGTACCCTCTAAATTCAAAACCCTAGGGAAAAGTCCTGATTTCGTGGCCATAGTTGAGACTCTGGGTGACACCAGTGCTCAATTTCCTGACTCTTCAATGTGATTGAATTCATTGACCTTCCCAATTGCAGACCTGTTCACAGAGAGCTTCAAGTGGTCTAGACACACTTTGACCTTGTTCTTGGCCATTAATAGGGAGAATGCAGATAGCATGATTCACTTGGAAGTCCAGAACAAGGTCAAAGTGTCATTTTTAATTGTAACAATCCCATCTCCTGGGCATAGGTTGGCTAGGCTGCCTTACTGCCACGGTTAATCCAGGAGATGGTGAGAGCGGTACTAAAGTCCTTGCCGCCCACCAGGGGGAAGCCCCAGGGTGAGGGACCCTGGAGAGTGACTGTGTGGGACATGGCGTCTCCCGGGGCTGGGACACCGGGGGCCAGGACAACAGGGGCCACAGCCATGATCCTGCCACTGCAGTACCTGCTGCTGCTGCCTCCAGGGTCCCTTGGTCGGCTCTGGTGTATCCCCTCCAAAGGTTTTTATTAATTGGGGGGAAAAAACAATTCAGTTAAAACAAACAAACATATCTGGTAATATAAGTGGTAGTCAAAAATCCACAGAGGAAAGAAAGATCTATTTTCTCAGTTCTCCAGTGCCAAACTTGTTCTTTATAATCATGGAGAGCTTAGCTTCATTTATTTATTTTGGTCTTTCCATTGTAGACATTGTGCATTTTCCTGGTTCTGCTTTCTTCACTTTGTATTTTGATGTGTCTTTCCACATTTCTTATATTCTTCATTTTAAAAATTCTTACAGTGCAATTATATCCCATTACATTTTTGTACCATGTTTTTTAGCTGGAGAATACTTTCAGAGATTTTGAAAATCTTTGAAAATCAAAATGCTTCAATTGTTGTTCTATTCTAATCTACCACTCTTGATTTTTTTAAAAAAATATTGTTATTATTTGAGACACAATAATGATAACAATGATAACGATAATAACAATAAAGAGTTAACACATATAAAGAACTTAATATATGTCAGACACTGTGCTAAACACTAAAGTGCAGTCATTACCTCATTTCATCCTCTTAACAACCTTGTGAAAAAGGTATTATTATTATTATTCTCATTTTATAGAATGAATATGAAAACTGAGGCAGAGTTTAAGTGACTTGCCCAGGGGTCACACAGCAAGAAAGTAGAAAGTGTCTGTGGCTAAATTTAAATTCCTATCTTCCTAACAACAGTGCAGTTGCTCTATCCACTACATGACTGTTGTTATTAAATTGTTTCAGTCAGGTCTTACTCTTCATGATCCTGATTGGAGTTTTCTTGGCAAAGATAGAGGAGTGGTTTGCCAGTTCCTTCTCCCACTCATTTTATAGCTGATGAACCGAGGAAAACAGGGTTAAGTGACCTGCCCAAGGTCACATAGCTAATAAGTGTCTCAGGCCAGATTTGAAATGAAGGCTTCTTCTTGATTTCAGGTCCTGTATTCTATCTACTTCACCACCTCATGATTTTCACTATATCACCTAACTACCCCCAAACACATAAGGGTGGCAAATTTTTAAAATGAGATAAGTGTATGCTAGTGGAATTATGAATTGGTTCAACCATTCTGGAGGGCAATTTGGAACTATGCCCAAAGGGCTTTAAAAGACTGCCTGCCCTTTGATCTGGGCATACCACTGCTGGGTTTATACCTCAACGAGATAATAAGGAAAAAGATTTGTACAAAAATATCTATAGCCGCACTCCTTGTGGTGGCAAAAATTTGGAAAATGAGGGGGTCCCTTGATTGGAGAATGGCTGAACAAATCATGGTATCTGCTGGTGATTGAATACTATTGTGCTGTAAGGAATGATGAACTGGAGGAATTCCTTGTGAACTGGAACAACCTCCAGGAACTGATGCAGAGTGAAAGGAGCAGAACCAGGAGAACATTGTACACAGAGACGGATACACTGTGGTACGATCAATTGTAACAGACTTTTCTACTAGCAGCAATGCAATAATCCAGGACAATATATAGGAATTTAGAGAAAGAATGCTATCCACATTCAGAGGAAGAACTGTGGGAGTAGAAACACAGAAGAAAAACAACTGCTTCATCACATGGTTTGATGGGGATATGATTAGAGTTTTGGTGTTAAAATATTACTGCAAATATAAATAACATGGAAATAGGTTTTGAATAATGATACATGTATAACCTAGTAGAATTGCTTGTCAGCTCAGGGAGAGGGAAAGGAATAAAGGAGGGGAAAATCATAAATCATGTAACCATGGGAAAATGTTATAAATAAATAAATATTTTAATGAGATAAGTGTAAAGATTAATGGTATGAAAATGAGTCTGAAAGGTTGTTGTGGAAAATCAGGATGGCAAAGTAAAGAAGAATATTTGGCATTAAGGTTAAAAAGAAATATCTTAAGTAGTAGGAGGAAGATTAAAGGCATCCCTTAACACAGTGTATTAAGCACTGATGCAAAAGTATTAGAATAAAAGCAAACCCATCAGAGATTCAACAATTTCTTATGATGTGACTTGGTTCTAACCCTATAGCTTCTCCATCTAGGTCAAACAAGAAGCTAATATGGGTACCATATTAGCCACAGAAGGAATAAACCATTAGATTTGTAGTCAATTCATGAAGACTCTCTGAAAAGATCTTCCCATAAAAGAATGGAGCTAGCCCCACTGAAAAGGAAGGAGCTATTTATTTTCCAAAAAATAATAATTATTCATCAAATGAGAGATTATAGACTAAGTTTCAGATACAGAAGAAAGAAAGGCAATGGTTCATGATTCCAGCTAATGGGAACTGAAGAAGTTACTTCTTTATTGACTGAATAATAGAAGATCTACTTTCTTCCCTGAGCATGTAACCAGGATATGGCTCCTAAGATTTATGAAACCTAATAATGCAACTCACTTCTGGTTATTCACACAAGTAAAAATTATACTTCCTGAAGGATCTAGAAAGCTTGGCTAAGTTTTGAATAAGAAGCTAGAGTGCTTATGATCACAAATGCTGTTTATTTTTATAACAAAGCAAGGGTGGCAAAAGAAAAATGTAGACTTGGGAAATAAATAGCTATTTAATAATTTGTTATATGAGAATAGAATTTAAACTTCTGGACCATGGCTTATAAGATAGCAATAATGGGCTCCTGGCAGGTTTTGAATTCACTTAAAATAACTATTTAGAATATATAGATAGTATTTGCCTGGAGTCTTAAAAATCTAGTCAAAACATTTTAACTGAAAAGAAAAGGGGAGGGGGAAAATGTCTGTAAATGTCCATAGGCTATAAATATTATAGTGAATGGTCCAGAGGAGATAAAATCTAAGAAGAGAAACCAGCACCCAAGATAGTTGCACCAAAAAATCACTTGCCCATTCTTGGAATGCTGTCTGTCCTCACCTCTAATGCTTAGCTTCTCTACCATCCTACAAGACTCAGCTCAAAACCCACCTTTAGGAGAGAGACTTTTCCTGTCTTCCTCCACTCTATTCCCAATGTACATATGAAATGGCATCCTTATATGCTTTCCCTTTGAGATACTAGTCCACATATGTTGTTATATATCTTAAATTCAGGTAGTCACTTGCATGTTATATATTCCATTAGAATATGAATTCCTTGATGTAAGTGACCATGTTTTTGCCTTTCCTTGTATCCCCAGTTCTTAGCCTATGCTTGGCACATAGTAGGTACTTAATAAATGCTTGTTGCCTGACTGATAAACTGTTTAGACTAGAAAATATATTATAAGGAGGAAAGTTTTACATCATATCTATCCCAGAGACTTGATACAATACGGACCTTGACTGGAATAAGTCTCTGGAAGATTATTCTCTATTCAGAAGGAAGAAAATAGGTAAAAACCAGGACAGGGCAGAGGGTGAAGAAGCATTGCATCCTAAGAAAGGTATACTCATTTTTATGGCCAGGGGACACAGCACTGAAAGGTTGTGTAACCACACGCAGATAGGGAAGTCTAGGAGACAGTTGGTAGAAGAAAGACAATGACCTTGCCCTCTGTCTAGTTTTGCTCATGCATCCCACTCCCATCCCACTCATTTATTCATTTACCTAGGAGAGAAAAGGGCTTTGAGAAAATGAAACACACCAAATCTGACAAGCCCTTGGAAGCTCGCTGGAAAATCGACTCTAAAAGGGTGCAGTTTAGCTATTGGAAATTAAATAAGGCATCATGTGGACTTTCTGACCCCACATCAGACAGAGATGCTTGAGAGAGACCCTTTTCATGATGAACTGGTGAAAAAAGCTTGGTAGCACAGGAGGTAGAATATAGGACATGGAAGCCTGGACTAGAACTTACCTCAGAAGCTTACTAGCTGTGTAACTCTGGATAAGTCACTCAACCTTGTGTCTCAGTCTCCTTAACTGTGCCTCAGTATCCTCATCTGTAAAATGAGAACAACTGTAACACCTGTTTCACAGGTTCCGTTACAAGGATCGAATGAATTAATGTACATAAAGTGCCTCACAAACCTTTTAAAGTACCATAGAAATATTATTACTGTTCAAAGTAGTTTGAAACTTGTAGATCAACTAGCTTAGGCGACTGTGTTCTAAAGGAATCTCCTTCTGGGGAAGAGTCATCCATTCTACCTTTCCAGCTAAGGTTCTGAGAAACAAATTATCTCCCTTCCAACTGCCCCTCTACAAGAGGAGAAAGCTGAGGATTTTCCCCCTTTGTTCCTTGACTAGGTATGTGAATTTCCTGTGTTTAAAAAATACTCTGGTAGAAAAAGTTAATGGACTTTAAGCCAAAATAGAAATGCAGAGCCCACTATTCCTCCTCTGAGGAAGATAAAACATCCCCAGCTGAAAATTTCAGCTAAAACCAAAAAGAGAAAGGAGGGGAAAAAGCTCTATAACCTTATGCCCAGTGGAACTGTACCAGCAGCAACAACCAGACCAGACCAGCTGAGCACTGTCAAGCAGTGACCACTGGAGACAAGCAAGGAGTAATTCATGGCAGAAATAACAGCTCCAAAAGAGATCAGTTACATGCCCATCAGAGACTGCATGCCACGGGAGACATTTGGGGAGAAGTCCCAGTGGTAGCCGTCTATACCAGAACATCAGTCTACTCTGTATTTGTCACCCTGCACTTGTGTGGCCCGGCCACATGGGATCTGTCTGTCTGTTCATTCTTTCCTCTGATGTTATCTGTATTTGTGGGACAGAATGCTCCGGGTTTATGTGGGAAATGTTTAATTTGTTCCTTTTCTCATAATATCATTTCACTTGAGAAGATCGCCCTTTGTTCCTCCAGAACTTAGGATTTTATAGGCTAAGAGTAAGCCAAGAAGTCAAGAGCCTGAAGCTCTGTGCCAGGAAAGGAATATGAGGAGATAGATCAGCATATAATGAAGGAGGCATTGGGTTACTGGGTTACTCTGCCAAGAACCAGTGCTCAGAAGGCTGGGCAGCTTGCATTGGGAAGGCAATCCTTGGGTACTTCCTCTAGCACAGACATCCACCCTTGATGTAGGCTGAGACTTCCCACCTCTAGGTCAGCCCCGGCACAGGTCATCCCACGTGTGCTGTCCAAGCACAACAAACTGCTCAGTGTCTTCTGAGGTCCTGAAAGAACTTAGTCCTTGTTATTCATTCCCCAAATAATACAGATCAGTAACAAAGAATCAGTCAATCCATAAGCATTTCTTAGGCATCTATTATGTGCCAGGCACTACGCTAAGCACCAGGGATATGAAAAGAGACAAAAGACATTGGCTCCCCTCTAAGAGCTTATAATCCAATGGGCGAGAGAATACACAAACAAATATCTACAAAACAAGCTATATGGAGGATAAATAGGAAATGGCTAAGACAAGACATGGAAACTATAACTAAAAAGGAGAGGCACTAGAATTAAAAGAGGTGAGGGAAATCTTTCAATAACAGGGAGGATTTTAAATGGGACTTGAAGGAAGCCAGAGACATCAATAAGCAAAGTTGAAGAGGAAGAGTATTCCAGGCATGTGGACTAGCCAGAAAAATATCTGGAGCCAAAAGATGAAATTTCTTGTTCATGAAATAGCTGCGAAGTCAGTACCAAGAAGATTTTTTTCCAGAAATGCACATAGCTGGGTTCTGAAATAAATAAATTCAAATTAATAAGCATTTATTAAGCACGTGTACCCGGAAAAGTGCTATGCACTTGTAATACCAAAAAAATAAAATAAAATAAAAGGAAGAGATCAGAGTCTAATGGTAGCAATAATATATATATTCAGAAGATTGAAAAGATTGAAGATGGGAAAAATATATGAGAAGTAAACAATCTTCTATGCAAAGAATTGACATGGAAAAAAATGACAAAGAAAGATAATCTAGAATCATTTGACTACCTGAAAACCTCAACCTTAAAAAAAACTTAGACATACTTCAAGAAACTTTGAATAAAGACTATTCATACCTATTAGAATTAGAGGAAAAGTAAAAATAGAAAAACCTACTAGTTGCCACATAAAAGAAATGGCAAAATGAAAACCTCTAGTTATACGCCACTGCCAAAATTCAGAGTTTTGAGATGAAAGAAAATACACAGCAAACAGAAAGAAAGAATTGAAGTACCAAGAAACTATAGTCAGAACCACACAAAACCTGGAAACTATGGCTAAAAAGGAGGGGAGAGGGTAAAACCTCACATTTCAGAAAGCAAAAGATAAAGATACAAAGCCAAAGATAATTTACTTGTCAAAACTTAGTATAATCTTAGAAGGGGAAAATGGGTATTTATTAAATTTTAAAAACTTCAAGAATTGCTAATGATGGAACAAAAGCTGAGTAATATGAAATGCAAATATAAGAAGCATAGATACACAAAAAGATTGTGTGTGTGTGTTTGAGTAACTGAAAAGGATCATTCAAAAAAAAAGGGGGGTTTGTATTCTAATAGAGAAGAAAATATCCCATTGGAACTTTAATATGTCCTCAAAGATCTTAGAGATACAGATGGCTTGAGATCAGTTTTGTTATAGTTTGTTATCAGTTCCAGAATCAGAATTTTCGAATTGAATTGAAAAGGGTCTAAGATATTTAGTCCAACCCACATCTAAAAAAAATCCCCACACCAACCAAGAGGTCATTCAAAGTCTTCTTAAAGACCTCCAAAAGAGAGAACTCATCACCTTTCAAAGAAACCTCTTCTATATGTCATATGCATTAATAAAAGTTTTATTATGCTCCTCTGAAATAGTTATTGTTTCCTATGATGTAGGAATAGTTCATTACTTTCATGTACCACAATTTATTTAGCCATTTCCCAAATAACAGACATCTATTTTACTTCTAGTTTTGTTTTGTTTTTTTGCTTCCTCAAAATGTACTAATATTATATTATGGTGTACCTGGAATCTTACTCTCCATTTGTCTGCTTACTTCATTAGGGTATATGTCTATCAGTGAGCTGTCTAGGTCAAAAGGTATAAACCTTTTAATCTCTTCATTATTTTATTAGCATAAATGAATTCCAAATTGTTTTCCAAAATGTTTTATCACTCACAGCTCTACCAACAATGTGTTAGCATACCTATTCACAGCCCATCCTAGAGGATTCTTTTCAAGTGTAGAAATGACATGAGGGTGTCAGCAGATTTGAAACAGATTTTGGCAGAGGATATAAGTTAAGGACATAATTGTTCATTCATGGGTTTTTCATTCCATCGGGTCAAGACCTTTTAGCACTTTAATTGTGTCAACATCAACCTCAACTGAAGGTTGGTCAAGGCATATTAAGGGTCAAAATGTATTCAAGTTAAAAAAAAACAAAACTCTTCCCAAGCCCTGGAAAACCATTTCCAAATGTGTATATTACCTAGCAATTTACAACAGCAATAGTTTTTATACATGACATATGTACAAATAATTGTTTGTTCTTGTCTAAAATACTAGAAGTGTTTATGTTGCAAAATGATGCAGATAGATTTGTCCCGTGTGTCCCCCCCCCCCCCCGGAGTGGATCATGTGACTTATTTACTTAGATTCCTGCTGTTTCCTCTTTATTGACTTTTATAGCAACCACAGTTCACTCCATGTTATGGATTATAATGTGATAGAAAATTTGACAAATTATAGTTTTTAAAGCATCTATTTTTAAGAGGTTAATTCTGCAAGTCACATATCTACAGACTGTTAGAAGACATTATTTAATTGAATCTTGTGAGAAAGTTTCTTTTAACAATGAGATAATGACAAAGAGAATGAAAAGAGAATATGAGCACGGGCAAGGTAATCTCAATGTTCTTCATTTTTTTTTTTTTGCAAAACCTACTCAAACAATTAAAGAAATATTTATTCAGTTCTTATTCTATTCAGATTCCTGAATTATAAATTGTGAGAGAGTCAAAGGTTGGTAAGCAAGAGGTTGGGTGCAAGAAACAATTTGAAAGAGCTGCTGTGGGAAATGAGATAAAATTGATAAGGATGGAGCAGATTAGATTCATTAGAAAAGTAGATCCGTGCTCTGAGAAATTAAGAAAGGGATATTTTAAAAGGAACATAGGGTACTCTTTTGGTATTTGTATACACTTATTTGCTTATTGACTTTCCTAACAGATTGGGAGCTCCTGCTGGGAGGGAAGTGTCTTTTGCCTTCCTATGTGTCTGCAGCTCTTAGTTTGTACCTGGTATACAGTAAGAATTTAATAAATGTTTACTGACTGAAAGAATTCAGAGATGACTGCTAAGCATTTTGAAGGAAAAACAACTATGAAACATTTGCAAAAACTAATCAATGTAATAAACAACTTCAGCTCAAGAGGAGTGATGGGGAAGCTACTTATCTCCTGATTGAAGGATGATGGACTCAGGATATAAAAAGAGACTTAACATTTTGGACTTTATAAATGTGTTGATTTGGTTTTGCTTGACTATAAATATTTGTTATATGGAGTACATTTTTTCTTTTTGTATTTAGAGGGGACAACTGAGAGAGGAGTTAGGTATAAAGTTGCCAAAACAGAAGAACATACAACAAAGAGGATCAGTGAAAGAATTTTTAAGTGCATGGAAGAGAACTGAAGGAAGTATAAAAAGAAACACAAACCAGGAGTATAACTTTGAAAGAAATATATTAAATTTATTGCATACTGGGTTTTTTTAAAGCAAGTTGTACATAATAAAGGTTTTCTGTTCTACTTTGTATATGGAAATGCTCTTTTTTCACTTTCTTGAAATCTATTAAATCTGTATTTTTTTTAAATTAAAGAAAAGTAGATGTAAAGCTGCTAAATCATCAAATGTAGCACAAGGGAGCTGACTCATACAGCCATGGTGGGGTGTCTATGATAGGCTTCCCCAGAAATGAATTTGAATGTTCAGAAGCCCCAGTTGAGGATGAATTAATAGTAATAATAATAATAAAAGAGAATGAATTAATAGCCAGTTAAACAAGACTCCCAGGCAGAGAGAGAAACAGGAAATAAGGTTTAAAAAAAAAGTACAAATCTTGATGGCATTCAATAGATTGGAGTGGCTCTGCTCTCTGTTCCAAAGTAAGATCTCTTCTACAGAGGAAATCCAAGTTTAGCTAAGCTGCTTGGCTCAGGAATGGGGTAGTGGGGGGCCAGGAAAGGATCACTCTTAAGGGAAAACATAGACATGGCTTTTTTCTTGGAACATCTTTCTCTATGTTTGATGGCCAGATGTATACAATTTCTATCTTAAAGGTATATTAAAAAAATCTTTAGGGTTTTAATCTGGAAGAGCCATAGCAGAGGAAGAAGAGTACCATAGAAAAGGACTCCATCTGAACCCTGAAGAAGGAAAGAAGAGATTCACAAATAGGTGCCCAATGAATCTATGCCAGCAGTGAGCCAACAGCAACCATGGGACCAAGTAAGTGAGTGTCAACCAGGTGAGATATGCAAAAAGCAATACATGACTGAGACTATTCATTCCTTTAAAATTATGCAACCAATAGAGGCTAAGTTCATGCAAAATCTGTAGCAGCAGAAGCAGCAAGATGACATCAACTGAAGGAATTGGAATCCAAAAAGGTGAGAGCTATGTGTTCTCTCCACACATACAACTGGGTGAGAGGAAGGGAACATCTGGGTGCCCCTTATATACTCCTTCTCTGCCCTTTGCAGTAAGAGAATGGTTCTTCACTGGGGGCAAGTCCTTTCTGTAATTGGTTTAACCCCAATGAGAAAGAAGAGAATGCTCCAACATGGGAAGTGTCCTGCCCTTTGATGGAGCTCTTTCCACATTCCACTTCATTCACTTCCTTTTAGTTTTTTGTCATACAGAATCAGGTCTAGAAATATCCCTGGAAATCATCTGGTCTAGCCCCTTCATTGCACAGATAAAATAACTTACCCATAGTCATACAGGGCTAAATTTGCCCAGTCCATAAGGCTCTAGAGCTATAAAGTCATAAGCATGTTGTTTTTCTTGAGATGACTTTGAATGACCTTATATATACTTACTCATAGTTAAAGGACATCTTGGATTTGGAGTCAGAAGAGGTGAGTTCAAATCTTAGCTTCTTGCGAATTGAGGGAATTGGCCTATATGACTCCCTGAAGACCCTTTTGTCTCTAAATCTATGATTCTATGTTGGGTTCAATAGCAGAATATAAACTCCTTTAGGTCAAGAACAATTTCATTTTTTTTCTTTGAATGTCTAAGGCTGAGCACCTTGTCTTCTACACCATAAAAGTAGGTACTTAATAAAAGTTTGTTCAATTGGAAACAAAAATAATTTATACCCCATGTGTATAATTTTAAATAAATTTTAAATAAATAAAATAATTTATACCCCATGTCCCTCTTCCCCTTAAAAATACTTTCTTACAACACTTGAATTTGATTTGCTCCTACTTCTTCCCTGAGGGCTCCATTCCCTACTTCTAGCACATGTGCATGCACTCACACACACACACAATAAATAAACATCTATTAGATGGGCTAAAATAAAATATAGTTATTTAAACAGGTAGGGAAAAAAACCAAATAGGAGTCCAGTTTAAATGGTACGATTGTCGGTTCCTTCTCTACCTGAACAATTCTCACCCCTCATGACACCAAGAGGGGAAGTCCGAGGGGTGTGAATGGATTTGGGAATGTCTACTTCCCTTGGTTGATGTTCTTACTCTAGCCCAGGAGACCATGCGCCTAGCTTCATCTCCTGATGTCATTCTCTGCTCAGCTCTGCCCCAACTTCTGTGTCATACTTGATGGCTCAAAGGCTTTTTGCTACTTGATCTGCTCAGCCAGTCACTCATTCATAATGCCATTGTCAAAATGCCTCTCTCTTCTCCTGGTCAGTACTTGTACATCAGATGCAGCCATTATCAGAAAAGCAAACAGAAAGAGAGAGTGAGGGCTCCTATTTAGGTACAGACAAGGTAAAATGTTTCTGATGTCTCCTGAAAATCTCTAATTCTTCTTTAATAAAGAAATGTGGAGCATTCTGACAACTCCCCATAGAGAGGCTCCTCAATTCTTATAGAAGTGAATCTTTATAATTCTGTATGATGTTAGTCCATCTTAGACATGTCCTAGAGCTTATTACCATGAAGGAAGGGAAAGGAAGCACGCATTTATTAATGAGAGTGCTGCTCACAATAACAGGTGATATTTATAATCTCCTATCATTTACAATACAATTCCTTCCTTGTAAATTTAATGGATGCTGTCCAGACTGTTAAAATTAACTAATTATGGTTAAGTAGTCCTTTATTTAATCAAATAATCATTAATAGTATATAATAAAACCTTTATAAAACAGCCATATGCTTTCGTCCATAATTGATGAAGACTAGACTTATAGGATATTGGAAGTGGGAAGGACTTTTGGAGATCTAGTCCAACCTCCCACGTATGACTGATGAGGAAACATTTAAGGCTGTGAGGGCCCTTGAAGGAAGGGCCAATCTTCCACCTGGCCACTCAATAGTGCTCATCAGAACTGATTTGGATAAATACAGGCAGCTCTCGGCAATAACACTTATTTGAAACATTTGAAAATTGTGTTCCAACACAATTGATGTTTAAGGAAAATTTTGAGCTCCAGGAGAATTTGGGCTTTGCTTATGCATGGCTTCATCATTAAGGAGAACTGCACCATTAGTGCACCATGCATCGAGGGAATGACCTCCCTGGATGGGCTGCCCTCCTCTCACTTTACCAGCCTATAATGGGGCTTTTGGAAAAGGGAGATGCCTGACTTTAACTGGAGGAAAGCATTGTAGAGATCATCTTCCTTAAACCAGGATGTGATGAGGGCTCCTGGGGTTTTGTTGCTCAATTTTGCATAGCTCTGCTTTTTGGAAACCTTATGTCACATTATAGCAGAAGTACCTGTAGATATTTTTCCTCTTAAAATCTCTTTGGACAAACACTTAAAAAAAACAACAACAAAAAAACTTTCCTTTGATGGCATTTTCAAGGGTCAAAATCTTTACAGACAGGCCATTCTTTCTTATATTTATTCATTTGTATATAATATGTGTGTCATAAACTAGCAACAGATTTGATACATATGTATACGTACACATATATGTATATATACATAGCTATGCATTGAATATTTCAAATGTTATTCAAGAGTAATATTTAGCAGAGAGGAATAACTACAAAATGAATTAGGGTTCTTTTTTTACTTTTATAGGTAAGGCTAAATATTTCTTTTAAACAATGTTTTTAAACCACTAAAAGCAGAAGAGATTATGGTGTTTTTTTTATTTTTCCAAGTAAGTGTGAATTCTACACATCACAGGAATTAGCTCAGTATTGACAGTTACATTGAACATATGGAATCCAACATAATTTGTTATGAATATATCTATATGACTAAATGCAATTATTATCACTTTTAACAGATGAAGAAACTGAGGCAGACAGTAGTAAAGTGACTTGCCCAGGATCACGTAGTAATTTTATGTGTCCTTATTTGTTAAATAATATTGTTCAATCAACAAACATTCATTGTTGCCCAGAACTTATGTGTATGTGTAGGTGTGTACCAATAGTCATATTGTCATCATTCACAAAAACAGAAGAAACATTTTGTAAAAGTGTCTTTCTACCATTTTTTTAAATTTTGTTAAGTTTATTTATTTAATTAATTAATTTCAAATATTTTTTTCCATGGTTACACGATTCACATTTTTTTCCATCTCTTCCTTCCAGCCCTCTCCCATAGCCAATGAGCAATTCCATTGGGTTTTACTTGTGTCACTGATCAAGACCTATTTCCACATTATTGATATTTGCACTAAAGTGATTATTTAGAATCTGCATCTCCGATTATATTCCCATCGAACCATGTGATCAAGCAATTGTTTTTCTTCTGTGTTTCTGCTCCCACAGTTCTTTCTCATAAGTCCCTCAGAATTTTCCTGGATCCTTGCATTGCTGCTAGTAGAGAAGTCCATTACATTCGATTATACCACAGGATCAGTTGCTGTGTACAATATTCTCCTGGTTCTGCTCTTTCTGCTCTGCATCAATTCCTGGAGGTCATTCCAGTTCACATGGAATTCCTCCAGTTTATTATTCCTTTGAGCACAGTAATATTCCTTCACTAACAGAAACCACAACTTGTTCAGCCATTCCCCAATTGAAGGGCATACCCTCATTTTTCAATTTTTTGCTACCACAAAGAACACGGCTATAAATATTTTTGTGTAAGTATTTTTCCCTATTATCTCTTGGGGTACAAATCCAGCAGTGGTATGGCTGGATCAAAGGGCAGGAAGTCTTTTAAAGCCCTTTGAGCAGAGTTCCAAATTGCCTTCCAGAATGTTGGATCAATTCACAACTCTACCAGCAATGCATTTGTCTTTCTACTATATTGACCCATATCATCAAGCCAGAAATTTAGACTCAGTGATAGAAGTGAAAGGGGAAAGAGAACCAACAAAAAAGGATTTTGCATAATGGAATATTTTGACACAGAGTATATTTTTGGATCCACAGGAGGCACTTGTTTAATTAGACATAATTTAGCAAACAGATTTATTAACTGATATTGCATGACTGTCAGCTGCAGAATCTGTTAGAGGCATAAAGTGATGAGGCAAAGCAAAGTGAAAGAGACTGTTAGGAAACCAGGATCAAGAGAAAAAAGAAATATCCTGCTAGGTGAGAGTGTGAGGGTAGGGTATTAGTAAATATGGGAGAAGCTGACACAAACCCTGTGGACCACATACAATTTCTTTAGCTTAATAATACTCTATTTATTAGGTTAGTATAGTATGTTTTCTGGAAATATTTTAAGAGTTTGGAAAAATTATCACATTAGTTCAAGTATATAACAAACCTCTAATAATCACCTTTTTTATGGCAAGCCAATATTTAAGCATTTCCTGAAAATTTTACTCTAACAAGATGAAATCAAACAGCTCAGCTTCAGGGAAAAGAAATGGAAAAGTAGTGAGAAAATAGTTTAACAAATGGTAATGCTGAGCTTGTGTTCCTGAGAAATAACTATAGTCGCTCCAATTTTCAATTGAAATGCAGCCCTCAGAGATTCTTCTGATGTTTGGGAAGTCAAATTGTCTTATTAAATTGTGCAGAAATTGACAGATTCCAAACAAATAGAAGGAGTAATCATTGGAGAGTGTACAATAATCTGGCAATATGGAAATTACAAATTATAATATTTCCCCCCCGAGTAACTGAAATATGCAAAAGAACAACTGCATAATACAATACAGTTTGTGTAATCCCTGGGTAACTGCTGTTAGCAAGCTATTTTATCATAGTTGCACACTTCTCAGCTAATAATGAATGCACAAAATTAAGTTTTAAATGAATTATGAAATTCTTTCAAAGTTCAGTTGTTACATAAAGCTACATTGGCAAATAGCAAAAGGCTTCAACTACTAGCTGCATAAATCTTCTTTTAAATGATTGTGTTCACTTTATTGACACCTTAAAAAGGCCTTTATTGTTCTACTCTAGCTTTCTGAGGAGGAAGGAAATTTTTAAATTATATATATGCATATATATATATATATACATACATATGTATATATATCCAACATATAGAAAGTTGGTCTCAGAACCAGGAAAATCTTGGTTTAGGTCCCGTCTCTGACCTTCTGATTGTTTGACATTAGAAAGGGTCATTTACCTTTTCAGTGTTTTAGAAAACCCTTTAAAATTCTAAGGAATAGAGATGGTACTGACTCAAATTAGTAGACTTTCCTCACCTGAGTTTACTTTGTTCAATTAAATCATAGTCTCCAGTGGAGACCTCCAAAGATCTTGGAATTTCAATGGATAAAAGACCACTTGTTGGATATGTTATAAGGAATATTCCTTTAATGTATGGATTGAACAAGATGACCCAGAAGACAAGTTCCAAATTCTGTGGTTTGGGGGAAATGCAATAGAATGAAGAACACTTGTTAGTAAAAGGAGAGATGAGTTATCATCTGTGTTATCAGCTCCCTGAAGGGACTGGAAGAATCACAGAGTCGCAGAATTAAAAAAAGTAGCCAAAGTGATCTAACTCATGTCTGAAGAAGAACATCTTTTTCAACATCATTGATAACTACTCTTCAAGCCACTACTTGAATACCTCCAGTGAAAGAGAATTCATTACCTCCCACAGCAGCCCTTTCCACTTTGTGATAGCTCTCTTTATCAGGAAAATTTTCTTTATGTTGAACCAAAGTCTATCTTTATGCAACTTCTTTCCTTTACTCAGTTCTGCCTGATGAGGCAAAGCAAAACATATTTTATCTTCATTCTTTCACAAAACAATTATATCCTACTAAATATTTTTATTTCTGGGTGGGGGGGGGTTCCCAGTTACTTCAAATGATCCTTGTATTCACTGAATGATTCCGAGTTTCCCCACAATTCTGTCTTCCACTCTGTTAAAGTCCTTCCTGAAATGTGCTACCCAAGAAGGAACATGGTATGGTATTTCAGAGGTTACTTATGCTGAATAAAGTGTTTCTCTCAAAGACTGCCAATTAGATAGACTATGTGGGTCCTCCAAAGCTCCTTCGGTATGGCTGTTGGCATGTTACACTGGTAAATGCAGAACCAGGAAAGAATAACATCAAGAAAAACAAGGGCAAAGAGTGTTAAGGAAGAGGGGCTGGCTAACAGTTCATAAGCTGAAGAGAGGTCAAGAACAATGAGGACTCATAAAAGATCGAAGGATTTAGCATTTAATAAATCATTGGCAATCTTTGAGGTTCTCTCAAAGACTTTGGACTGGTACAGTCACATGCCTGACTGCTAGGATTTGAGGAGAGACCAGTTGGTAAGGATATAGCAGCAGTAAATGTAGCTAAATCCTCTTAATAGGAATTTAGCAGCAGAAAGGAAAAAAGCATTTGGACTATACTTTGAAAGATTGTCAGGATCCAATGAAGATGTCTTAAGAAAACCTTGACAGAGGTGGACTTGGTAGAGAGGTTGAGAATGAAGAAGAGAGAGGGAATGGCTAATAAGGCACACCCACAAGAGATAAAAGAAAGGGAGTTAAGAGCACAAGTTACCCATCGATTGGAAAAAGGAGAGGAGGAGTGAAGATGTAGAGAGTTATTGAGGTATGGAAGTATGTGAGAGGCTTCACAATTTGCTCAACAGAGAAATAGATGAGGGTATCTGCTAAAGGGGGAAAAAAGAGCTGGAATGGTAGAGGATGAGGGAGATGTTGAGGCAGGAGGAGATTTGGAATAACCATTTTACCTGCCATTAAAAGTCAGAACTCTTCCATTTTCCTGTCTTACTGGCATTTAGGCAAGGAGGGTAAGCGACTGTAGGTCACTGGATAGATGAAGAACTTCAGGACCTCTCTCCCTGCTGGAGCTGGTATAAAGCCAAGAGAACCATGGACTGATTGCTACTCTATGTTTCCTACTTTTAAATGACAGAATTCAGAGTTGACTACAACCTGTGCGCTTCAGAATGTTAGAATGGTGAGCCTCCCAGGGGCCTGGGAGGGGATCCCATACTGAACCTTGCAACTAGCCAGGCCAACAAGCAGATCCTTCTGAATGAGCTGACAGAGCCACTGAGAAAGTTAGCTGGTTCAGGAGATAGAGTTCTTGGCATGGCATCAGCAACACCTGAGTTCATATCAGACCTCAGACAATTCTTAACTGAGCGACTCTGGACAGATGAGGAAACTGAAGCAGACAGAGGTTAAGTGATTTGCCTAGGATTCGTGATAATGAATAAGAGTCTGAGGCCAGATTGGAACTCAGGTCTATTTTTTTCCAAGAAATAATCAACAAAGTTTAATATGGTCTCATGCACCCTGAAGGAGAAGCGGTGCCCAATTTAGAGGAGTGATTGCTATACTCAAATAATCTCCTATTTGTAATTTCTGAGACTATCTGATATTCTGTCCACTGTGCCACCAAAGAATTGGCTTATTGATCTGCCAGATAAGATTGAGATTGATTGGATGACCTAGTATGTGGGTCTGTCCTCCTCTTTGGTCTTTAAAGCCACTTCCCCATTTAAGCATTCCTCAATTAATTCTAAACTTTTGCCTCCAGCACAATCTGACTCATCTCTTTCCCTAACTCCACTCTTGCAGTGATCACATTTATCTCCACATATCCCCATTGGCAATATTTAAGGTATTGTATACATTACTAGGCTGTGAACACCTTTGAAACATGTCTGCTATCTACTTAGAGAAAGAGCTGTTTCCATGGCAAGTAATGCAGATTGCAGAAATGGTGAATGCTGTCCAGCTGCAACTTATTTAGAGGAGGCACCCAAGAGATGGGGCCAATCTAGGCTGGGCAAATACACTGCTGTAGGAAACAGAGAGAAGTAAATAAATGTTTACATTCTTCATAAAACACATTATTTGCAACATATTGTCTGACTTGTGGGTCACTCCTGTGTTGGACACTGCTTGATCCAGTTTCTGATTTCTTTTTCTCATCTAAACATTGCTTTCCACCTCTGACCCCCCTAGCTCAGCCAATGCCTCTCTGGCCACCAATTTTGGTCCTGAAAATTATTCCTCTAGTCTCTTGCCCTTTTCTCTACGGGCATCTTCCAGCACAGACATTTCTTGCATTCTGATCCTGGAGGTTTCTTCCTAAACTCTGGAATGACCTCAATTGTAAATCACAGGAGGTCTCTTTTCCCAGCTTCAAATCAGGGGCAAAGTCAGGAGGAAAAGTGCAGAAGTCTTTCCAAGATCGAATATGTATTCCTGAGCTCTGAACACAGTTCTCTTTATCCCATGAGCACATAATTAATGAATGCTCATTTGTTGACATGGCACAAGAGCATCTGGATTCATATGTATTTAAACTCATTGGACAAGGGGACTAGAATTTGAAACATGGGAAGTGCCCCAGGATTTGATCTTAGAATCCAAAAGGACAAGTTCACAAAACACTCAATGGCCCAACCCAATGAATGTGGGGAGCAGAGGGAGGGGCCCCATAGCCCTCATTCTACTGTTTTGAGCCTTCATTGGAGTTTAAATTGAGGGACACAGCACAGCTCATTTAATTACCCTGTCATTTTCACTGAATGCTCTTTGACTTAATTTCTTCTCAATGAGTGTAAAGCGTCAAGAGACTCTCACATAAACATGGAGTTGCCTTTGACAGCTTCTGGGAAAGAGCCCCAAGGGAGGAAAGGATAAAGATTTACAGTCTACCAATAGTACTGTACAACAGCTTTTGGCATCATAACTTTCAAGGGCTTAATTACTGCCTTTAAAATCAGAGCCAGAGTTGGGCACCATGTGGTAGCCTGTACAAGAAAGAAACACAAAGTCATAAATCCCACAGAAACAGAAACAATCACCAAAAAAGAGAGAGATTGGAAAAGAAGATGCTGCTGCCAAAACATTGTTGTAAGTCATATGCCCTGTAGAAAGGAGCTTATATTTATACAAGAAAAAGGACAGCATGATACTGGATAGAACAATGGCCTCTGAAATATTGGGGAATGATAGTTGGGATGGCCTTAGTAATCACCTCGTCACATCCTTCCCTTTTATTTTACAGTTAAGAAAATTTGAGACCCCAAGAGGTTATGATTTGCTTCTAAGTTCACACAGCTAGGAAGAGGAAGAATGGCAACTCAAATCCAAGTCCTGACTTCAGACCTGTTATTCTTCCCATAATTCCACTCTCTTCAATGGATAACATTTTATATCATGCTAATGAACAGATTTCTATAATTATAATCCGGAAGTCTGGGGTGCCAAATCTTATCTTTGACACTTAAATGTGTCGCTCAGAGTTAGTCATTTAACTCTTCTATATTTTGGCTTCTTGAATTGCAAAATGGGGGAAATGTTATTTGTAATATCTACTTTATAGGGTTGTCTGGAGACATAAATGAAATAAGATATGCAAAATATCTTAGACTTAAAGTGGAAATGGATCCAATTTTAATGAAAATCCCCTCATTTTAATGATACAAAACTGAAAGAGAAAAAAAAAGTGACTTGCTCAAAGTCATACAAATAATGAACTAAATGCCAGGTATTATTGTTATTATCATTCAAGTCTCCCTAATTCTTCTAAAATAAAGTTCTTAACCTTCTTTTGTTTTTGGTGTATCACATTGAAATCTACAGACATCTCACAATAATGCTCTTAAAATGCATAAAATAAATGCATAGGATTAAAAAGGAAGCTAAGCTAATTGTATTCTAATTCAGTTACTAAAATATATTTTTAAAAGTCTACAGACTCTAGGTGAAGAGTTCTACTCTAAAAGTTCCTTCACTTTTTCACTTTTGTTTTTTTCTTTATTCCTTCTTCCTTCCCTTCTTATTTCATCCTCTCAACAACCCTGAAAGGAAGGTACTGATTATCACCCTTTTGCAGAGGAGTTAATTGAGGCAGGCACTGGTGAAGTGACTTGCTACAAGTCACAAAGAGAGAAAATGGCTAACTGTATTTGAATTTGGATCTTTTGATCTCTAAATGCACTGCTCTCTCAATGTACTATTAGGCTGCCTTGTTCCTTCACTTTTCAGGACAATATCAGATTTCTGGTCAAGAATTCAGTTTAAGTTTAAATTCGGTTACTTTATAGCTATGTGGTTAAGTTGTTACCTCTTTGAGCTTCAATTCCCAAATCCACAAAATGGAAATAAAAAGCAGTTTGAAGGTAAAATGTGATAACCTAATACAGTCTGTTTTGTAATTATAAGGTACTATATGTAGCTACATGGTAGTCTATTTTACATTTATTGAACTAAATAATTCCTATTTCCTCTTCTTTGTAGATAGCCATAATGCCCTTTAATGGTTATAACTTAACCAAGAATACAACTCTAGCTCATTGAAGACCAACTGAAACATTTTGTTCTTTGTTCCCAAGAAAGACGGCATGGATTTCCCATTTCCATCTTCCCAAATTCGACCCTAAGGATTTAACATTTTGAAAACCTGTTCACAATGTTCACATATTCTAGCCCTTTGAAATACTGAATAGTTTTCTAGACCCCATACTAAGTTGATAGGATTTATTATATTTTAAGGAGGGGATTCAAATACTGCTCTGTGTTTTTGTGTTTTAATGAGCCTATTCAAATAATGGTTTCGTAAAGTAGATTTTTACGTCTGCCAAAGGGGTTCCCTGTTGTCATGGAAGAAGACATATAAAATTTGGAGTTGAATATCAGTCCTGGATGTGCTCTATTAAGAAGTGATCATTTCAGTGAAAACAGGTAGGAAAAGCAACTAAATATACAGACAAGACTTTTTGTAAGTGATACTCCACAGTGAACCATGTCATTAGTCACACAGTTCACTAAAAGAAACAGAGAATACGAGATCTCTTTGCTTGTTGTTTGTTGCCTATAATCATTGACTCAGTAGAACACATCACCTTAAAGGTTTTCTTTCAACAAGGTGTTCCCAATGCATATGTCTGTCATACAAGATTCACTGACCCTCTTTTCATTGATATCATAAAGGTATAAAACGGAGGAACACATGATTACCCAAAAACCATTGCCAGAGAGCACATCTACAAGAGAACTCAAGTTAAAGATTGAATCTCTATATTATGTTTTCCATGTTCTCTTATCTGTGGATAGCATCATGCTGATTATATAAAGACCCAGAATATTAGGGAACCTCCTAGATGATCTCCCTACTCACTAAAATAAAGTTTAGCCTAACTATCTATATGGGAAAAACCAAATGAATAATGCCTATCAGCTAGCAGTTAGTCAGACAACACATAGAATTCATTCAGAGACAAGTGTCCAAGGTCACATTCAAACTCAGATCTTTCTGACTGTGGGTCTGGTGCTCTAGCCACTGAGCTACCTAACTACCTTTATAGCCTAATACCTAATTTAATACTGTATAATTAGAATTTTGTACCCGTTGAACTACATTTCCCAGCATTCCTCTTTCATCCTCATGTTGCATCCTTATGTTTTATAAGTGAAAGTTTCTGTAATTTCTCTCTCTTCTCCTCTCCCCTAGACCACGATCTAGATAAAACCTTTCTTTACTCACTGCTTTTACTTTCCTCTACCTCAAGTGGTTATTAATAAATCTATAAAATATAATAGTTGGAGTTATTAGATATTAATTTTAATCTTATAATACCTAACTACCTTTAATAATAAAGGATCAGAGAAATGTATGTATAGGAAAAATGACTCAGGGATGACCACTGGATGTCCCCTATGTATTTCACAAATGCCCATTCAACATCTATGGATGGTATGGGTGGTTTATCAATTAGATATACCTTCTGTACACAATTTATTGGAATATATGGTAAAGAGGCACGTAGTATGACCAGCAAGGATGGATTGTGATCTTCCTCATGATTAGAGTAATAGAGTATACATTTCACATTGATCAGATCAAAGATTCATGGAGATGTCACTGTAACAAGCTTATTAATTAAAAGGGGAAAATCTGTAGTAATTTTATATAGAAATATAAAGTCATCAAAAATAACTCCAATAGATTCTTGGGGGATTCTGGGAAGATGGTGGCTTAGAAGCAGTAAAGCTCCAGACTTCTGTAAACCCTTCAACATTGATCAAAGACAAAGGGTTTCAAGGGGACAGAAAACCAAATCTGACAACAGAACCGAGCTGGGGGATCCTCTTGCTAAACCCAACTTGAAAGGTATGAAAAAAAAGCCTGAAATCTTGAACTATCAAGTTTGAGGGGAAAGGAAAAAGGAAGATCCCAGATCCCATGCCCCACCTAATGTACAGTCTCCATCAGATCCTGGAATCTTTGAGTGGGAAAGGGCGCTAGTACAGAGGGAGGAAGTGCCTTCCTGGCACAGCTGTGCTAGACTCAAGGCTCTAATCACAGATGGCAGGGAGGCAGCTGGAGTAGAAGCACAGAGAGAGCTGTTAAACACTCCATATTACATTGCCCCCTCACCCTTCTCAAGGTTTTGGCCTCAGGGCACATTGAGTTCTGCAGATCAACCCCACATTGGCTTAATCTTATCGACTTATCAATACAGCAGATTAGAGGGCTGGGAAACTCCAACACCCCTCCCCCATAAACTATAGGGAAAGTAGCCAAAATCACATCTTTAGCTTTCACTACCAGCTGGGGAAGATCTGGCCTGAGGGATCACTAATCTTACTAATCTAGTGATTCAACAGAGCAGAGTAAAAGCCCTTCCAGGACTGAATAGCCCAAACCCAAAGATCCAGTAAATAATCAAAGAAGTAAGATTACAGCCAATAATGGGGGGAGGCAGAGAGAAGGAAAAATATGAGTAAACAACAGAAAAAGAAAAAAGAAATTACAATTGACAACTTCTATCCAGGAAATGAACAAAAAACAAATGGATCAGAGGAGGATCAAGGAACACCAAGAAAAAACACAGAAACTCCAGTGAAATGGATGTAGCCTTTAGAGAAACTCAAAATTCAATTAAATCAAGAACTCAAAAAACAATCAAGAGAGACTGAAGACAATTGAGAAAAGAAAATATATGAACTTAAACAAGAAAATAGTGCTTTGAAAGCAAAACTGACCAGCTTGAAAACAAGATAAAGAAAGTGAAAGATGGCCTACAAAGAAAATCAGACAAGAAGGAGAAAGATAACCAAAAAGCTAGGGATGAAATTCAGTATTTAAAAATTAGAATCTAACAACTAGAAGCAAATGACTTCACAAGGCAGCAAAAATCTATAAAATAAATTCAGAAGAATTAAAAAATTGGGGAAAATATGAAAAACCTCATTGATAAAACCTCAGATTTGGAAAACAGATTCAGGAGAGACAATTTGAGAATTATTGGACTACTGGAAGATCAGGACAAAAGGAAAAGCCTGGACATCATCATATAGGAAATTATCCAAGAAAACTGCCCTGACATTCTTGAACAAGAGGAAAAAGTGGAGATTGAAAGAATCCACAGGTCACCTCCTACATTTAATCCCCAAATAACAATGCCCAGAAATGTTATAGCTAAATTTAAGAACTATCAGGCCATGGAAAAAAATATTACAAGCTGCTAATAAGAAGTCATTCAGATACCATGGAACCATAGTTAGGATAACACAGGATCTGGCTGCATCTACACTGAAGGACCAGAAGTCATGGAATATATTCTAGAAAGCAAGGGAACCAGGCCTAAAACCAAGAATTAACTACCCAGCAAAACTGACTATATTCTTGCAGGGGAAAGTATGGTCATTTAATAAAATAGATGACTTCTAAGCATTCATAAAGAAAAGAGTTGACTTAAACAAAAAATTTGATGTCCAAACACAGAACTCAAGAGAATCACCAAAAGGTAAATAAGAGAGGGGGGAAAAGGACAAAAAAATCAAAACTTTTCTTAAAGGGCCCAATAAGTTCAAATGATTTGGATTCCTATAAGAAAAGATGATATTGGTAACTCTTAAAATTGTTATCATCGTCAGGATAGCTAGAAGAAGTATACTTAGAGGGAACAGTGACAAACCGTATAGGATGAAATGTCATGATATATGTATGTATGTATAAATATAAATAAAACTGGAGGTAAAAAAGGATAATATTAAGAGAAATGGGAAAAGAGACAAAATGGGGTAAGTATTCCATGAAGAAGTACATGGAGAGAGTGGGGGAGAAGACCCATACACTGGAAGGGTAAAGAGGTTGGAGACAGGAAATACTAATTCATACCTGCATTGAAATTGACTAAGAGGGAAGAACAATAAGATCTATTGAGGCAGAGAATTGATTTGTGTCCTATAGGTTAGTAGAAGGGTAGCAAATGAACTGGTGGGGAGGGAAGCAATACTAAGGAGGGAGAGAGTGGAAGGTAATTCAAAAAGACCCTGAAGAAAAATAATGGGAGAATAAGAAAGGTGGGGGGGGGAGAGGAGAAAGGGAAGTAAAATAAAGATGGGGATTAAGGGGAATGATTGAAAACAAAACTCTGGTATAGAATGAAATAGTGCAAGAAGAAAGGGCAGGAAAAGGGGAGGGAATCAAAACATTGGGGAATACACAGCTGGTAATAATAACCCTGAATGTGGATGGGATAAACTCACCCATAAAACAGAAGCAAATTGCAGAATGGATTAGAAACCAAAATCCTACTGTATGTTGACTACAAGAAACACACATGAGGCAGGTAGACACACACAAAGTGAAGGTTAACGGCTGGAGCAAAATCTATTGGGCATCAACTGAGAAAAAGAAGGCAGGAGTTGGAATCATGATATCTGAGAAAGACAAAGTAAAAATAGATCTAATTAAAAAAAGATAGGAAGGTAATTACATCCTGATAAAAGGCAGTATAGACAATGAGGAAATATCAGTACTCAACATGTATGCAAAAAATGGTATAGCATCCAAATTTCTAAAGGACAAATTGGGGAAGTTTAAGTAGAAAATAGATAATAAAACTATACTAGTGGGAGACCTGAACTTTCCTCTATCAGATCTAGATAAATCAAACCAAAAAATAAATAAGAAAGAAATAAGAGAAGTGAACAAAATCTTGTAAAAATTGGAATTAATAGATATGTGGAGAAAAATAAATAGGGACAAAAAGGAATACACATTCTTTTCAGCAGCACATGGTAAATTCACAAAGATTTACCATGTACTATGACATAAAAAACAGCAAACAAATGCAAAAAAAGCAGAAATAATAAATGCAACATTTTCAGATCATGATGTGATAAAAATAGTTATTAGCAAGGGTGTATGGAGAGGCCAAAAATTAATTGAAAATTAAATAATATGATTCTCCAAAATCAGTTAGTTAAAGAACAAATCATAGAAAAAACTAATAATTTCACTGAAGAGAATGACAATGATGAGACTTCTTACCAAAATCTATGGGATACAGCAAAGTAGTACTCAGGGGGAAATTTACATCTCTGAGTGCAAATATTAACAAATTAGGGAGGAAAGAAGTCAATGAATTGGGCATGCAAATTAAAAAAAACTAGAAAGTGAACAAATTAAAAATTCTCAGATGAAAACTAAATTAGAAATCCTAAAAATTAAAGGAAAATTAATAAAATTGAAAGTAAAAGAACTATTCAATTAATAAATAAGACTAGAAGCTGGTGCTTTGAAAAAACAAATAAAATAGACAAAATGGTCTATTATAAAATAAAACAAAGAAGAAAACCAAATTAACAGTATCAAAGATGAAAAGGGAGACATCACCTCTTATGAAGAGGAAATTAAGGCAAATATTAAAAACTATTTTGCCCAATTATATGGCAATAAATACAGCAATCTAGGACTTATGGATGAATATCTACAAAAATATAAATTGCCTAGTTTAACAGAAGAAGAAATAGAATATTTAAATAACCCCATATCAAAAAAAAAAAGCCATCAAAGAACTCCCTAAGAAAAATTCCCCAGGGCCTGATGGATTCACAAGTGAATTCTATCAAACATTCAAAGAACAACTAATCCTGATACTATACAAAATATTTGACATAATAAGCAAAGAAGGAGATCTACAAATTCTTTTTATGACACTAATATGGTACTAATTCCAACGCTAGGCAGACAAAAAAAGAAAGAAAACTACAGACCAATCTCCTTAATGAACATAGATGCAACAATCTTAAATAGAATACTAGTAAAAAGACTTCAGGCTTCCAGGTTAAGATGGCAGCAGAGTAAAAAGCAGTTGCTTGACCTCTCCTGACCCACGCATATAGGACTCCTCAAGAAAACATAAAAACAAATCGAGATGAACGAAGGGACCCCACAACAGGGCACAGCATTGAAGGTACATGGAATTGGGGCATTTCCATGCTATAAAGGGGTGAAACACCTCTCACTAAAACGCAAGCTGAGCAACCCCTTTACCCCTATACCACCTGCAGTGCCAAAGTCAGCGCAAAAGAATTAGAGCAAGTTTGGGGCACCCATTAAGTCATTGGCAGCTACCTGGGGTCACTAGGGCCTGCTCCTGAGAGCAGCAAGACTTAACACCCCAAGAGGCTAAAGAACTCGAGGACTTTGAACACAGACCCTGAGCCCAGGCACGGACACGGATCCTGAGCGCAGGAGTGGACACAGATCCTGAGCAACAGGCACAGAAAAGACCAGGACTAAATGTAAAGTTCAATATCCAACCACAAAAATCAAGAGAAACATGAAAAGGTAAATAAGAAACAGAAGGGAAATTAAGAAATCTCATATTTTTTAAATTTGCCTCTTTAAGGGTTTCAATAAGATCTAATTATTTTTATTCCTAGGTGGAGAAATGTTATGTATAATTCTCTGTAGTGAACTCTATTAACTATTATAGTATTCACTATTATAGTAATTAGAAGAATTATTCATAGGGAAAGGTTGGAATACTAAATGGTCTAAGATGATATGGGGGGTGGGAAAGAGGGGGGTGAAAAGTAGAGGACACCAAGAGAAACTTGAAGGAATAAGAAAAATAGGATATTCTACTACACACAAAAGAGGGCATGGGAAGGAGAAGGGATGAATACTATTATAAGAAGAAGAAGAGAGCATTAAGAGGTAATAATTAAACCTTACTCTCAGTGTAATTAACCCTGAGAGGGAAGAGTAGGTATATCCATTGGGATATAAAACTCTATTTAACCCTACTGAGAAAGTCAGAAGGGATAAACCAAGGGGAGCAGGGGAGAAGGGAGGACAAAAAAGGGAGGGAAGAAGAAGGGGGAGGGAATTCATCAGGCCTTAAAAATAGAGAGGAATAATAATGGAGGGGGTAGAATGGGAAGTAAATCAAGGGAAGGGACAAGGGTTACTGGCTTAAAGAAAACTGGTTTAAAAGAAAATAGTGTAAGAAGAAGGGGTAGAATTAGGAGAGGATACCAAAATGTTGGTGAATACACAACTGATAATTATAAATCTAAATATGAATGGGATGAACTCACCCATAAAATGGAAGCAAATAGCAGAGTGGATTAGAAACCAAAATCCTACCATATGTTGTCTACAAGAAACACATATGAGGCCGGTACACGTTCACAAGTTTAAAGTAAAGGGCTTGAGCAAAATCTTTTGGGCTTCAAATGAGAAAAAGAAGGCAGGAGTGATGATCATGATTTCTGACAAAGCCAAAGTAAAAATAGATATGATTAAAAAACACAGGGAAGGTAATTACATCCTGATAAAAGGCAGTATAGACAATGAGGAAATAACAGTGCTCAATATGTATGCACCAAATGGTTTGCCATCCAAATTCGTAAGGAGAAACTGGCAGATCTTAAGAAGGAAATAGAGTAAAACCATACCAGTGGGAGATCTAAATATCCCTCTTTCAGATCTAGATAAATCAAACCAAAAAATAAATAAGAAAGAGGTAAAAGAGGTGAATGAAGACCTAGAAAAAATATATTTAATAGATATGTGGAGAAAAATAAATAGGGACAAAAATGAATACACCTTCTTTTCAGCTGCACATGGTACATTCACAAAAATTGACCATATAATAGGGTATAGAAACATTGAAAACAAATGCAAAAGAGCAGAAATAATAAGTGTAACCTTCTCAGATCATAATAAAATAAAAATAATAACTAATAAGGGCACCTGGACAGGCAAATCAAAAACTAATTGGAAATTAAATAATATGTTTCTCCAAAACCAGCCAGTCAAAGAAGAAATCATAGAAACAATCAACAATTTCATTGAAGAGAATGACCATGATGAGACATCCTACCAAACTCTGTGGGATGCAGCCAAGGCATTACTCAGGGGGAAATTTATATCCTTGAGTGCATATATTAACAAATTAGGGAGGGCAGAGATTAATAAATTGGGCATGCAACTTAAAAAATAAGAAAGCGAGCAAATTAAAAATCCCCTGATGAAAACTAAATTAGAAATACTAAAAATCAAGGGAGAAATTAATAAAATCGAAAGTAAAAGAACTATTGAATTAATGAATAAGACTAGAAGCTGGTATTTTGAAAAAACAGATAAAATAGACAAAGTACTGGTTGATCTAATAAAAAAGGAAAGAAGAAAACCAAATTGACAGTATCAAAGATGAAAAGAGAGACCTCCGCTCTAATGAAGGGGACATTAAGGCAATCATTAAAAACTATTTTGCCCAATTATATGGCAATAAATATAGCAATCTAGGAGATATGGATGAATATTTCCAAAAATATAAACTGCCTAGATTAACAGCAGAAGAAATAGAATACCTAAATAATCCCATATCAGAAAAAGAAATTGAACAAGCCATCAAAGAACTCCCTAAGAAAAAATCACCAGGGCCTGATGGTTTCACAAGTGAATTGTATCAGGCATTCAAAGAGCAACTAATCCCAATACTATACAAATTATTTGATATGATAAGCAAAGAAGGAGTAATACCAAATTCCTTTTATGGCACAAATATGGTACTGATTCCAAAGCCAGGTAGATCAAAAACAGAAAAAGAAAATTACAGACCAATCTCCCTAATGAACATAGATGCAAAAATATTAAATAGAATATTAGCAAAGAGACTCCAGCAAGTGATTAAGAAGATCATCCACCATGATCAGGTGGGATTTATACCAGGAATGCAAGATGGTTCAACATTAGGAAAACCATCCTCATAATTGATCATATCAACTACCTAACAAACAAAAATCACATGATTATCTCAATAGATGCTGAAAAAACCTTTGACAAAATACAGCACCCATTCCTATTGAAAACCCTGGAAAGTATAGGAATAGAAGGACCTTTCCTAAAAATAATAAACCATACATACCTACAACCATCAACAAGCATCATATGCAATGGTGATAAATTAGATGCCTTCCCAATAAGATCAGGAGTGAAACAAGGATGCCCATTATCACCTCTATTATTTAACATTATACCAGAAACACTAGCAGTAGCAATTAGAGAAGAAAAAGAAATTGAAGGTACCAAACAGGCAATGAGGAGACTAAGCTATCACTCTTTGCAGATGATATGATGGTCTACCTAAAAAATCCTAGAGAATCAACTAAGAAGCTTATAGAAATAATCAACAACTTTAGCAAAGTTGCAGGATACAAAACAAATGCACATAAATCATCAGCATTTCTATATATTTCCAACACATCATAGCAGCAAGAGGTAGAAAAGGGAAACACCAGTTAAAAACACCCTAGACAATATAAAATACTTGGGAATCTATCTACCAAAACAAACACAGGAATTATATGAAAACAACTACAAAACACTTTCCAAAAAATTAAAACTAGATCTAAACAGTTGGAAAAACATTGATTGCTCATGGGTAGGATGAGCTAACATAATAAAAATGACCATTCTACCCAAATCAATTTACTTATTTAGTGCCACACCTATCAAACTACCAAGAAACATTTTTAATGAATTAGAAAAAAACTATAACAAAGTTCATTTGGAAGAACAAAAGACCAAGAATATCAAGGAAAATAATGAAAAAAAACTTGAAGGAAGGTAGCCTAGCAGTACCAGATATTAAGCTATACTATAAAGCAGTGGCCATCAAAACAATATGGTACTGGCTAAGAGACAGAAGGGAGGATCCGTGGAATAGACTTGGAGGTAAGTGACGTCAGCAGGACAGTGTATGATAAATCCAAAGAGCCCAGCTTTTGGGACAAAAATCCACTATTTGACAAAAACTGCTGGGAAATTTGGAAAACAGTATGGGAGAGATTAGGTTTATATCAACATCTCACACCCTACACCAGGATAAATTCCGAATGGGTGAATGACTTGAACATGAAGAAGGAAACTATAAATAAGTTAGGTGAACACAGAATAGTATACTTGTCAGATATCTGGGAAAGGAAAGATTTTAAGACCTAACAAGAGTTAGAAAAATTACAAAATGTACAATAAATAATTTTTATTACATTAAACTAAAAAGGTTTTGTACAAACAAAATCAATGCTACCAAAATTAGAAGGGAAACAACAAATTAGGGAAAAAATCTTTATAAGAAAAAAACTCTAATAAAGGTCTAATGACTCAAATTTATAAGGAGCTAAACCAATTGTACAAAAAATCAAGCCATTCCCCAATTGATAAATGGACAAGGGACATGTATAGGCAATTTTTAGATGAAGAAATCAAAACTATCAATAAGCACATGGAAAAGTGCTCTAAATCTGTAATAATTAGAGAAATGCTAATCAAAACAACTCTGAAGTATCACCTCACACCTAGCAGATTGGCTAACATGACAACAAGAAAAGTAATGAACGTTGGAGGGATGTGGTAAAATTGGGACATTAATGCATTGCTGGTGGAGTTGTGAATTGATCCAACCATTCTGGATGGCAATTTGGAACTATGCCCAAAGGGCTTTAAAAGACTGCCTGTTCTTTGATCCAGCCATACCACTGCTGGGTTTATATTCCAAAGAGATCATAGGGAAAAAGACTTGTACAAAAATATTTATAGCCGTGCTCTTTGTGGTGGTAAAAAACTGGAAAATGATGGAATGTCTTTCAATTGGGGAATGGCTGAACAAGCTGTGGTATCTGTTGGTGATAGAATACTATTGTGCTCAAAGGAATAATGAACTGGAAGAATTCAATGTGAACTGGAAAGACCTCCAGGAATCGATGCAGAGTGAAAAGAGCAGATCCAGGAGAACATTGTACACAGAGACTGATACTCTGTGGTAAAATCGAATGTAACAGACTTCTCTACTAGCAACAATGCAATGATCCAGTACAACTGAGAGTGATCTATGAGAAAGAACACTATCCACATTCAGAGGAAGAACTTTGGGAGTAGAAACACAGAAGAAAAACAACTGCCTGATCATATGGGAGAATGGGAATATAATTAGGGATATTGACTCAAAATGAGCACCCTAGCACAAATATCAATAATATAGAAATAGGTCTTGATCAATGACACATATAAAACCCAGTGAAATTGTGCATTGGCTATGAGAGGGTGTGGGAGGAGGGGAGGGATAGAACATGAATCTTGTAATCATGGGAAAATGTCCTAAATTAATTAATTAAATTAAAAAAGAATTTTTAATTTAAAAAATTTTTAAATAACTCCAATAATGAAAATAGTAAGCCTCAAATAAGATACATACAAGTAGTCCATAAAGGGATATGACAATGTATTACTAATTAATACCTTTTCTTGGCCCAGTAGGACCTACCACACATCTAGCAGAAAGAGGAGAAAGGGTTGACATAAGCTCTTTGTCCATTAGAAGAAGAATCTACTCTCCTGCTGAATGAGAAAGAATAAGAGCAAAATCTTTTAGGTCCATGTATTCCACTTTTTTGAGTTAACATGCTTCTGGTCATGCTCCTTTTGGGATGTTTTTCAGCTCCCCCCACTGAAGTTTAGTTTAAATCTTACACATTACATTCTCTGTTCTATCATCTGAATTGAAGACTCTCCATCTCCTCCCTCCCTTTTTTTTAGGAAATATTAATGTTTTGTTTTTGCTTTATGTCACAGTCACCTTTCCCTCCACCTCCAGAGTGAATCCTCCATCACAGCAAAGGAAAAAAATTCTTTACAAACACCCAGCAGAATCACCACATATGACATTCTATTCAATATTCTGCCCTAGTAGCTCCCTACATTTCTGCTATATTTCATTATTCTTTCTTAAAAGCCTTCTTGGGTTTCTTAATTACTCAAAGTGCAGTTTTTCATTAACGTTGCTATAGTGATTTTGTATGTTTGGATATTAGGGGGTTAATTTATTTTACTCTGCAGTGTTCATGGAAATCTATGTGTTTGTTTTTTTTTTTAATTCCTATTATTTGCTATTACCTACTGTGCAATAATAATTGATTGCATGATTGTACCTGTTTTTTTTTTCCAACCAGTCCTCAACTGATGGGTACCCATATTGTTTTCAGCTCCTGATATAACAAAAAAAGTGTTATGGATATTTTGTATGTGTTGGACTTTTGTTTCGTTCACTAGGGGTATATGCCCAATAGAGGAGTCACTGGGTGAAAGAGAATAAACACTTTTCTTAGATAACTCCAAATCAATTTCTATAATAGTTCCATCAAGAGCATATTAGTGCAAAAAAGAACATATTAGTGCACATGTCTTCTCATACCCCTCCAATGGAGACTCTTCCCATTTTGGGGGATCCTTGCCATTTCTCACATTTTGAAATGGGACTTCCAAGTTGTTTAATTTGTTTTTCTCTTCCTATTGGTAATTGGAAAATATTATTTTGTGGCTTATAATTTCTTTTGAAAACTATTTACTCATTTTAAAATCATTTATCCACTAAGAAGAGGCTCTTGAAATTATAATCTATATTAATTCCCTATATAATTTGGATATCAGACTTTCATTAGTGCTTTTTAATGCAAACATTTTTTCTCCCACATGAGAGGTTCTCTTATTGTCTCTCCATTTATTTTATTCATGCAAAAATTCCTTTTTTAGATTTAAGCTGGTTGAAATTGCCTTTTTTTTTTGTCTTAATGCTATCTATCATTGACTTGGTCAAGAATTCTACCCAACCTATATTTGTTCCTACAAAAAAAAATTATATGACCTTGCATTTTTGGACTATGTGTTCATTTAAAACTTATTGTTATAAGGTATAAGAGTTGCCTCAACCTAATTTCTGTTAAAAAGATTTGCATATTTCCTAGCAATTCTTATAAAAAAGGAAGCCCTAACCAAAAAATTATGTTCTTAAGTTTATCAAACACTTTTATTATTTTTTAGCCTCTGTTTCTCACTTATTTTGTCTGCCCCACTTGTGTATTTTTCCAAGTTTTCATCAGTATCAAACTGTTTTGATAACTACTGCTTTGAATATAGTTTGATAACTGGTATTGCCATGTCCCTTATATTTGTACTTTCTCATTATTATTTTCCTTAATTTTCTAGGTCTTTTGTTCCTTCAAATGAATTTTATTTTATTTAGTTTTATAAGGTATCTTGTTCATAATTTGATTAGATATAAATTTGTATATTATTTCAGATAGTATTATAATTTTTACTATATTCATCTGAGCCATCCACAAACTATTATTTCTTTCCAATTATTTGCTAATTTATTTCTGTAAAGAGTAGTTGTATTCACATAAGTCCTGAGTACATCGTGGTAGGTAAATAGTCAGATAGTTTATGAACCTTAAAACTATTTTGAATAAATTTATAGTTTCTCCCTGGTTTTTTCCTTTCTTTTCTGTTATTTTATTCTTTTTTGCTTCATTAATATCTTTTCTCTCATGTTAAAATGATTTTTTGTGTTTCTTTTCTAACATTTTGATCTCCACATTCTCATCATCCTTCCCCCAAACCCTTACTATAAGCAATTTTCTATAGGTTAAAACATCTATTATCATAGAAAACTGTGTATCCTTATTTGTCATGTTATAGAAGACATATAAGAACATGAAGAAAATAAAATGAGGAGTGTTCTGCTTTGATTTGTATTTAGACTCCATCAATTCTTTTCCACAAGGTGGATTGCATTTTTCATCATAAGTCATTTGGGATTATCTTGAATCATTGCATTGTTGAGAATAGCTAGGTCATTGACGGTTGTTCATTGTACATTATTACTGTTGCCCTATATAATGTAGTCCTTTTTCTGCCTACTTCATTCTGCATTGGTTCATATAAGTCTTTCCAGGTTTTTCTAAAATCCTCTGCTCATTTCTTACATAATAGTATTCCCTCACCATCATATACCACAATTTGTTCAACCATTCCCCAGCTGAAGGATACCCACTCAATTTCCAATTCTTCACCACAACAAGAAGTTGTTATAAATATTTTTGTACAAACAAGTCCTTTCCTTCCTTTAAAAAATCTCTATGAGATACATATATAGTAGTAGTATTGCTAGATCAAATGGTTTGCACAGTTGTGCAGCCCTATGGGTCTGGTTCCAAATTGCTTTCCAAAATGGTTGGATCATTTCATGACTCCAACAGCGCTGCATTAGTGACCCACTTTCCCTACATCTTACCCAACATTTATCATTTTTCTTTTCTGTCACATTAGCCAATCAGATAGTTATAAGGTGGTACCTCAGAGTTGTTTAATTTGCATTTCTTTAATCAATAATGATTTGGAGCATTTTTCCATATGACTATAGATAACTTTGATTTCTTCTTCTGAAAACTGACTATTTATATCCTTTGACCATTTATCAATTGGGGGAATGACTTTTATTATTATAGATTTGATGCAGCCTATTTCATGACCTTATGGTGTTAAATTTCAGTTCTATTCCTGGGGTGGACAGAGTACTATTCTAAGCTTGTTTTGAGATCTACTTCAGTGTTTGGGGGAAGTCTAGCTAACTTTGGGTCCTACAGTGTGCCCTTGGGTCCTGTGGTGTGTTTGACAGGGACAGCTGGGACGTCTTTTAGATCTATGATGTGGTTTTCATGAGAGCATCCTGGCTAGCTTGCTGGGGGAAGGCTCACACCTATTTTACCCAGATAACCTGTGTTGGACTGAGCTAGATTCTACTAATCCCTCCATAACCATTTCCCCTAGATGCTGCCTGTATTGGGTTGTTCTCCCCTCTTAATTTAGTAAGATGAATCGGTCTTCCCGTTTTTCTGTGTTCTAGTGGACCAGAACACTGTTTCACTCTGTTCATTCTGCTACTCCAGAATTTGTTTTGAGGCCATTTATTTGTGGTTGTTTTGAGGTAGGTTTGGGAGAACTTAGAATATTCCTTCCTTACTCTGCCACCTTGGTTATCAGAAGCAGAAAGATTTTTCTTAATACTATAAAAATGCTAATGATTTTGTGTTCTGCTATTTTTCTGAAGTTGTTAATCATTTGTTTCTTCATTGAATTTCTTGGGTATTCCAAGAACATCACTATGCCATTTGCAAATAAGGTTAATTTTTCTCCTTTTTACTGATCTTTATACCTGTAATTTTGTTTTCTTATTGTTACAACTATCTTTTCTAGAATATTGAATGGCATCTCTTCTAACCTGAAGAGACCTTGAGAGACACAACAACAGAAACTCTCCTGTTCAGAGTCCCTCTGACCACAAATATTAGTGAGGTATAAAATAGAGAGGTAATTTGCTCACCTAAAATGTTTGATGCTATGATGAGGAAATCAGATTCTATACTAAAGATGGAATCCCCATGGATGATGAAGTACTCCAGGTGCTCCTGTTTGCAGATGTCTGTGTAATATGCATGGTGTGCAGAGATATCACTTAAATGGAATAAGATGAGAGGTTTATTAGGCAGTATTAAATCTATGGGGATGCAAAACATGAAGGAGTGAAAAATGCAGACTGCCTTCTCCATTGAGAAAATGAAAGTTGTTGAGAAATCAGGTGATGTGGTCATGGATCCAAACAAAAAATAGAATAGCCAGGAATAGGACCCCAGAATTCTCAATTATTCCTTAGCTCTGAGGCATAATATCTGTGTGTGTGTGCAAGTCTCTGACTTACTGCCATAAAGCTCCAGGTGAAGGACACATATCTTAAAAGCTGCAGCTGGGATGCTTAAAGAGCCCACAAGCTTTAGCAAAGAGAAAAAGTGTAAGACTTTTTGGGTGATTTCCAAGCTTTTAAGCATTATGCATCCAAATAAGGCTATTGAGTTTCTATGGCTCTTTTTTTGCAAGCATGGAGTTCAATTATAAATATACTTGTAATGGAAATCTTGCTGCCATACCTACAATTTATTGTCTGCATAGATCTTTAACTTTAACAACAATTCATTAGTGCCTGTTTTTATGAATCACTATTTAGTGGAGTTGGTAGGAAAAGATATTCATTCTACACAGCTGCTCTTTTATCAGATCAAAAATTTTTTATTACATTCTGCCCTTTTGGACCGAGAGTTTTGGTTTTTGTTATTTTTAATCTGATGTTGAGTATTCATTGAAAACTGTGTTTTCTAATTGATTTATAAAGTTGCTATTATAATGTGCTTGTACTTTATAAAAGGGATTAGTTAAAAATAAATACTATTCCTTAAAGGGAAAGTACAAGATAAGTCTCCCATAATATTATCACATCTAAGTGGTATCTAGTAATTGTATCATGGGGACTTACATATCTGAGAAGTGAGGAATGAATAGGAAGAGGAAAGTCAGTATAAGAAATTATGAGACAACCAATCTCCTTGTGCCCTTGAACCCAAAAAGAGTTGGAAGCCATTAATTTGAGAATAGTAAAACTGTGCCACATCATACTTGGGCTAAATCAAATAGCTCAGAAAAAGGACTGAGCCCAGGAAGAAGCAAAGGATCTAGGAAAAAGGGGTTTTCTAGTAGATTCTGCCATCTAAAAAATATGATCTTAGGAAATCCTATGCTGAGGCATGATTAACTCTCCTATAAAGGCAAGAATAGCTTTTCTGCCCCTATCTCTTAGAAACCAGAAAATCTTTGTCAACCAGATTACCCTAGAGAAAATTCAATTTGGTAAATCTTTATTGAATAGCCAGTTAGAGCTCACATTGGTTTAAATGCTGGAGAGGAAATTAGAGGGTGAGGGTGGGTACAGTGGTAAGTGTGAAAGGCTATAGCATAGCCCCTGCCTTCAAAAAGTTTACAATCTGTGTGGAGAGATAAGACTAACACACAACAAACAATTATGGGACAATGAAGGAGAATATATTGAATGGTAAATGTGATATGCTTATTTAATCATTAATGGCAAGAATTATTTGGATGGCATGATATAACTTACATTTTCACCCAGATTGTATCATTTTGCCCTTACAAGCCTCCTCAGAAGGTAAGTAACACAAATACTTTCTTTTTGTTAGATGCTTTTTAAAAGACTCACATGGGAAACTTGTTTTAATATGCCATTTTCAAGCATATTCCTCTTTCCTGTAACACGTGAGTCATCCTTTGTAACAAAGATTTTTTTAAAGAGAAAAATGATTTAACAGAAACAACCAACACATCAACCAGGTCTGAATAAAGTTAATGCTAGGGTCATAATCATAATCATCATAATAGATTTATATTGCAGCTAGGTGGCACAAGGAATAGGGTACTTGACCTGGAATCAAGAAGACCTGAGTTCAAATCTAGCATCAGACACTTACTAGTTTTGTGACTAGACAAGTTTTTTAATCTTGTTTATCTTAGTTTCATCATCTGAAAAATGCACAATATCTTTACCAAGAAAACCCCAAATAGTGTCACAGATTCAGGCAGGAATGAAATTACTACACAAAAATGTAAAGAATTGGTTAATGACTTTCTTCACAGTTATCCTTAATAGAGGAAGAGCATTTGTTCTTGAGCCAGATCCAGATTTATACTCTATCTTTAACCTTTAAGATCTGTGTGACTTTATCTCCATAGCCCTCAGTATCCTCCACTGTAAAATACTAAGATTTGGATTAGGAATTGCCTCTGATGGCATCTAAGACCTCTTCCAACTCTAGATCTATGATACTGTCCATTGGTAGGAGGTAGACATATTATCTCCATTTGATAGATTAGGAAAACATACTAAGAGATAAAGTGACTACCTAAAGTGTTTATCAAATATGGGACAAAATCTAGGTCTTCTGATTCCCATTATATGGAGGAGGTGAGAGTTGGCACAATCCTTCAACCATTTTGGAGAGCGATCTGGAATTATACTCAGTTATGAAACTGTTTCTATCTTTTGACCCAGAAATACCACTATTAGTATTATTTTCTAAGGTGATAAAAGAAAATAAACTCTGTATTCTAAAATATTTAAAGCAGCTTTTTGTGATGGCAAAGAAGTGGAAACTGAAGAGAGATCCATCAGTTGGGGAATGGTTGAATGAACTGTAGCATATGATTGCAATGGAATACTATTGTAACATAAGAAATGACAAACAAGATGATCACCAAAAAAAACAAACCTGGAAAGAATTATTTGAAGTGATGCAAATTGAAATAAGCAGAACCAAGAGAACACTGTTCATAGTAACAACAATAATGTATGATGATCAACTGTGAATCACTAACTATTATCAACAAGGCAAGGATCCAGGGCAACTCCAAGGGTCTCATAAAGAAAAAGAATATCCACTGCTTCAAAGGAGCAGAGTCCAAATATGGATAGAAATATACCATTCTTCACTTTATTTCCTCAATGAATTTTCTCTGGTATGAGTAATATGTATCTTGTTTCACAACGTGAATAGTGAAATTTGTATTATATGATAATATGCATACAACTTTTATTATATTCCTTACCTTCCTGGAGAGTGGGGAGGGATGGAAAGGAAGGGGAAATTGTTTCTACATGTAATTGAAAAAATTTTTAAAGTTGTTTTAAGAATAAAGAATGAAGAGGGAAAATTTGGTTGACAGGGATGATACACAGAGGTTTATCATCTTTCTTCCCTAAGAAGGAAAAGAGGTGATATAAATGGAAGAATAATGGAGGGTCTTGTAGTCTATTATTGAAGAAAATATCTAAAGGTTGTAGCATCTTCCTTCCCTAAGAAGGAAAATAGATGATATAAATGGAAGAAGAATATATGAGGGTCTTATATTCTATTATTGAAGAAAATATCTAAAGGTTGTAGCATGTGTGGGCTAAATAACTTCTGGGGGTTTAGGGGGGAGTTTTAGTCTGGTTTCAGTCCAAGTGAGCTTATGAAAACTGTAGGAGATCCAGTTTCTAGACCATATTATTGAGGGACTAGTCCTGTGTGACAATGAGGTCTTCTAATTGACTGGGGAGCTAGAACTGATAAATCAAATTTCTGAGTCAGAATTGAGTGTGTATATATGTCACTCTCTTTCCTGTCTAGCTCCTGGGAAGCAGGACTACTTTGCGAAGCTTGAGAGATGGACAGGAAAATGATTGACTGTTCTCCAACCTGGCCATGTTGGTTGTGAATGCATGAGTGCCTTTGTTTCTTTCTGGTATTTGTTATTCTTTAATCTTAGGCAAATCAGTATTGTGAGGTAGATATGTTCAGGCAGAAACATTATGAATTCAAAAGATCCAGAGGTTGCATCAGAGATCCCATCAACAACTAGTCATGATGGTACCCAACTCAGTGGAAACAAATTCAGATGAATACAGAATGACCATCCAAGGATGGCATCAATTTGAGTGAGTACAGATACTCATAGTAAAGAGAAGTTCCAACTAGGAACTTATCAGAAGCAGGGACCCAACAGAACATCAAGCAACATCTAAGGAGAACTTGGTAAGGACTCCAAAAAAGAGAACTAATTAAAGGGCCAGAGATGTAAAGTATCCCTTCACCACACATGTTCCCCACAACTATACCTCACTATTATTTTTCTTTAAGTTTAAGTCCACTCATGTTATGTGTGGAAAAGGAGTTATGTGTGCCCCCAACTTGAGGTGAAAGTTTTAGACCTACTATTTTTGCTATACCCTCTAAATAACTCCCTTTTCCATGCTAGTGGAGTCAACTGGTTGATTGGTAATAGTGAAAACACTGGTGGAGATTCAGGAGCAATGGCAGAGAAACTCTTCAGGATTATCCTTAGAACCTCGATGTAAATGGTCAGTTACTCTTTGGGGACCCTAAACTGAGAAAGCTGGTATCTACCTGGAAGTTTGGGGTTCTAGAAGGCTGGAACAAAGCCTTTCAGTCCATTGCTTTTAGGAAGATTTCCACCTAAACCACGCAGACTAATAGATTCAGCCTGAAACATTGGTCAGATAAACTGATTTTTCTTGTTATGGTTTTGTCAATAATAAGTTGTATGACCCAGAACAAATCGCTTCATAGAATCATAGAATTTTAGAGCTAGAAAGAGACTGTAATGTCCAATCCAAACCTAAAAAAAATACCTAAAAATACATATCCAGATTTTCCCTAAAGTGATGGAAATCCACTTATACCTGACTCACCTCCACATACACTAGTCTCTTTGCTATCTCTCCCACAAGACACTCCAGCTCTCAACATCTTGTGGTTTCACTGATTATCCCTCCCACCCCTACCTATAATCTTCTTCTTTCTCATCTCTGCCTCTTAGCTTCTCTGGCTTTCTTATTTCAGCTTAATTCCTCCCTTTAAAAAAAATAATTTATTTTCCCAATTTCATGTAATAATAATTTAAATCATGTTTTGTGAAATTATAAGACTTAAATTTTCTCCCTCTTTCCTTTCCCACCCTCCTCTGAGATAATAAGCAATTTGTTCTGAGTTACATATGTATGATCATGCAAAATATTTCTATATTAGTCATGTTGTGAGAGAACTAAAATCCCAATAAGAAAACACACAAATGAAGTAAAAAATAGTATGATCCATTCTGTATTCTGACTCCATCAGTTCTTTCTCTGGAGATAGATAACATTCTTTGCCATAAGTCCTTCAGAATTGTCTTTAATCATTATGTTGGTAAGAATAGCTAACTCTTTCACAATTGATCATCATCTGATGCCATTGTTACTGTGTACAATGTTCTCCTGGTTCTGCTTACTTCACTCTGCATCAGTTAATGTAGGTATTTTCCAGTTTTTAAAAAAATCTTGCTGCTCATCATTTCTTATAGCACAATAGCATTCCATTACCATCAAATACCATAATTTGTTCAGCCATTCCCCAGTTAATGGACATTCCCTCAATTTTTTTTTGCCACCACAAAAAGAGCAACCATAAATATTATTGTACAAATCGATCCTTTTTCCTTTTTAAAAAAATTTTCTTTGGAATATAGACCCAGTAATGGTATTATTGGATAGATTATGCACAGTTTTATAGCCCTTTGGACATAGTTTAAATTGCCCTGCAGAATAATGAAGCCAGTTCACAACTTCACAAACAATGTATGAGTTTCCCAAATTTTGTCACATACCTTCCAACATTTATCACTTTCCTTTACTTACTTATTAGCCAATCTGATAAATGTGAGGTAGTACCCTCAGAGTTGTTTTAATTTTTATTTCTCTAACCAACAGTGATTTTAGAATATTTTTTCATATGATTATAAAGTGCTTTGATTTCTTAATCTGAAAATTACCTCTTCACAGCCACTTGTCAATTGGGGAATGGCTTGTAGTCTTATAAATTTCACTTAGTTCTCTATATACTTGAGAAATGAGACCGTTATCGGGAATATGTACTGTAAATTTTTTCCCAGTTTATGTTTCCCTTCTAATTTAGGTTGCTTTGATTTTGTTTCTAAAATCCCTTTTAATATGATCAAAATTATTCATTTTATAACTCATAATGTTTTCCACCTTGTTTTGTCACAAATTCTTCCCTTCTCCATAGATCTGACAGGTAAATTCCTCCTTTTTTCAAGAAGCCATTTTCCTGTCCTTCTTAATTCTAGTGTCCTATCTCTGTTGATTATCTCTAAGTTATCCTATATCCATCTTATATACATATAGTTGTTTGTGTGTAGTCTCCTTTTTTAAATTATGAGCTCTCTGTAAAGGCAAACTATTTTTGCCTTTCTCTGTATTTCCAGAACTTTACACAGTTTTTGGCATAAACTTAATATGTTTATATTATTATTACATATTATATTATAAACATAATATATTATATTATTATATTACTATATAGTATATATCATAATATGCTAAATAAATGTTTATCGAGTTGACTATATTGTGAGACAGACATTCGACATGTAGATAGCTCTAATTTTTAGAAAATTTCTTTTTATATCAAGCCTCTATTGGCTTCTTGACAATTTCTACTGATTGTGACTAGCTTTGTCTTCTGGGGTCATGCAGAACAAATCCCATCCCTTTTCTGCACAATAGCATTTAATTTACTTGAACATAATTGTCATATTTCCCCTGAGCTTTCTTTTCTCCTGACCTGAAACACAGAGTTCCTTAATACAATTCTCATATGGCGTGGACTCAAAGTCCTTCATTCTCGAACCCTCTTTCTGGATGTTTTCCAGCTTAGCCATGTTCTTTCTAACTCTAGTTTAAACCTGAGTTCAAAACTTGCCTCAGATACTTATTTTCCCTGTGAACCTGGGCAGGTCACTTAACCTCTATCTCATCTCTCTTTCTTGTCTGTAAAATGGGAAACATAATAGCACCTACCTCCCAGGGGTTTTTTGAGGTCAGGATAAAATGAAGCAATATTTGTAAAGTGCTTTATAAATCATAAAATATCTATATCATATATATGTTAGTTATTTTTACTATATTTTTTACTCTTAATTCAGCTTAAGGTCGTGTTCATTTTCTTAACTGATTTATCATGTCTTTTTTTATCATGCCTTTTTGACTTATTTTGTGTTTGCAGTTTACTTGACTTCCAAACTAGTCCTTTTACCCACTATACTTGTTTCATAATATAAGTTGGTTTCAGAAGTACAATTAGAGCTAATACAATCTCTTTATTTTAAACTATTCTACCTCTTGAAAAGGATAGAACTTATACAGATAGGATTATTTTGTGGATTTTTCTGTAAGAAACGGAGTGGTACATGTACTCTTGGGAACCTAGACTCCTGGGTTGCACCCTTAGTATCAATTCAAGCAAATTCCTAATTTCTCTCCATCAAGAATTGTCGCCTAGAAATTGTGAATAGCCCGCTGCTATTTATTCTGTTAATTTAAATATAAAAATGTTGAAACAAGAGAAAGGGATTGATTAGGAAAGCAGTAATATTAGTGTCTGAACCTTGACCTTGGAGCAGATGCAGAGTCGGGTTTTAAGCCCCTAGTGGACATGTTCCTACTGACCAAAAGTAAAATATGTAGCTGGAATGAGTGACCATGTCCATAACCGAGTGTTCATGGAACAGATTCTTGTATATTCATTTGCCTTCAGATTTGAGAAGCACTTTAGTCTTACTACTTCTCTCTCTGATTCCCTTCCTGAGAGAATCATTGAAAGGTAAAATCCTCTTTTACTTTGGTTTCAAATGAAAAGAAAATGAGAAAATAGGAGATATCATCTATCCTGAATTTTTTGATTTGATGGATAGATAAACAAAATACTTTGCTGGTGCAGGCTATATAAATAAGCAAAATCATTTCTGGCCTCAAGGAGATTATAGTCTACTAGGAGAAATAAAGAGTAAAAAGGGAGCTGGAAGGGGAAAGGACAGGCGCACAAGCAGTAGCACGATGTGTGGATTAAAAAGAAGTGAGGGGAAGACCTAGTTTGGGGAGCAATAAGGCAAAAGGTAACCTATCAGGGGCCAGAATTCTAAGGTAAGAGTTCAGGATTCTGGCAGGAGACACATGAGGAAGATAACCAGAGTTGAAAATTAAAGATGTCTGTGCATTCTGAAGTCCTGCTAGATGAATGTACCAAACACCAAATTGCCATGTCATTCTGACACAAGGCTCCCATCTTTGACAAAGCTACTGAGTGGCATTATTTCATCAAAACTGATAGCTTGACTAGGCAACAAATTTTAGTTTCAAACTCTCGCCTGTTCGCATGAATCATTTTTCATTATTAATGACAGGTAAATTATGAGTGTGCAAGTGGGTGTTGTCTTCCTGCTTTATATCATAAAGAACACCTTTGGGGAAAAAAGCCACAGTTCTGTGTAACTTCTCAAAGGCCAGTTACAGGGGCCTGCACACCGCTCTAAGTAAACCTTTGATGGTGATGAATGCCAGAGATCTCAAAGAGCCACGTTCAGTGTCACTCGTGAATGATATCGCAGAGCAAGTCATGCAGAGAGGCAATCTAAAATAGAAGCTGTATCAAAGGGTAATAGA
>NC_058134.1:179028236-179182316 GCF_016433145.1 Gracilinanus agilis | reverse complement strand
CGAGGAGCTCTTACAAAATCTTTCACCCTTCTCCATTTCTAGGGGATGAAAATAGTAAATGTTGGAGGGGCTATGGAAAGACAGGCACGATAATAGGCTTTTGGTGAGCTGTGAAGTGACAAGGTAAATGAGAAAAGCAACTAAAAATAAGCTGTGTTTTTAGTCATTGGAAAGTCAATAAAGGTTCCAAAGAATGAATAATGAAAAATGCTTCTCCCTTCATGGCAGAAAGGCAGAGAACTATAGAGCAAATGATGGTGTACATAATCAGACATAATCACTGTGTTTTTGCTTCATTGTCTTTCTTTGCTACAAATGAGTGCTCAGTCTGGGATGGGTGGCAAAATAACTGTCATAAAGCCAAAAATCATCAAAAACACTTTTTTTTTCTAAATTATTTGTCTTTCTCAGACCTCACTGGAACTCTACCTGGGCTTACTTCCTAAGTGTTAGTGCACTCCCATCCTCTCTTAATTTCTCCATCCCAGTGATATCGAACTTTATCTGTCAAAGAACAAACCCTAATTCCCAAACCCAATTGTATACCTCTTTCTCAAAAACCTACCCTAGCACAGCCTGAAATGGGCTCACTTGAAATCATGGGAAGCACCCAGATGGTGAGATCTCCAAATTGGTGGCAAAAAGACCTTTTTTTGTTGTTATTGAAAGGTGATTAAGCTGATTTTCAACAGGAGGAGCCCAGCAAGAGATTCTGAAAAAGGACAACTGATAAGGGAACCCTACTGTAGTACCTGATATGCAAACCACTCCTGGGTATGAAACCTTGAGCATCACTCCTCTCTGAAAGCAGTTACAAATAGAGAATTTGCCTAACCAGGTTCACATAATATCTTCTTGTGACATATAACTCTGCTACCTTGACTCAAACAGGAGTCACCAAGAAAACAGGCTTCTTTTATTCATTTATACTACTTCCTCTCTTATTCTTTTCATCTTCTAAAATTCCCTGAGACCCAGTTCCCTCCCTGGACACTCTTCCTAGTACTGGCTTCATTTTCTTTCTTACTCACCCAGGAACACCTTTTGCATCCCATTGCCAAATAATGATGATGATGATGATGATAACAATGATGATGATGATGATGTTAGTATAAATTTGACCCTAACAAGAATTCTTTAAGGGTGGTGCTATTTTCTAAAGAAATTAACTTTTCTCCTAAGAGGATATGCATATATTCCTCTAGAAGAAAAGTATACATACTGAGAGAGAGGGCTATCTCTTCCACATCATGACTTTCCCCATTGTGGTTTTAATATATTGAGGATCAGCATAAGAAATTAAATGGGAAGTTTTATTTTTCTTTATAACCTCAGCATTTAGTCCTAGATCTGGCACATAGTAAGTGCTTAATAAAAATGCTCATTAGATTGACTGATTATGGAAGAGAGGAAAAAGACTATTAGGACAGAACAATAGAAAAAATATCAGAGGGGGTCTCTGCATTCAAGTTATTTTTAAAAATTAATTTGTTTACTTGTTACATTAAATTTCCAGGTACCTCCCTCTGAACCCTGCCCCAAAGAAGTCAACATTTGGCATTATATGCACACATATACATATGTAAAACTATGTCATGCATGTTTCTATCAGTTCTTTCTCTGGAGATGGACATTCACAGTTATTCTTCAAATAATATTTCTTTTACTATATATGATGTCCTCTATGAAGTGTTCGTTTTGCTCTTCATAATTTCATGTAGTCTTTCCATGATTTTTTAAAAAGATTAACTTGCTCATCACTTTTTACCACACATTAGTATTTCAATACAATCATATGCCCCAATTTGTTTAGCCATTCCCTGATTGATGGACTTTCCTTCAATTTCCAGTTCTTTGCCACCAGAAAGAGAGCTGCTATAAATATTTTAGAACATATATGTATATATACACATATATAATATGTATACATGCTTTTTGACTCAGCACTATTACTATTAGGTATGTTTTCCTAATATATATTTTAAATAATATATCATATATAATTATTTTGTTACATTAGTTATTGTATAATATATTTCTATAATATTTTATTTCATATATAAGGAAACCATAACTAATTATTATATTATAAAATATATTTATATATTATGCTATATATTATTGTACCCTATATTAATATATTATATTATGAATATAACATAACAAAACAATTGTCTATAATATATACTGCATATATATTAGGAACACATACCTAATAGTGATATTGCTGTCAAAAGGTATACACAGTTTTATAACTCTTTTAACAAAATTACAGATTGCTTTCCAAAATACTTGTATCAGTTCACAGTTCCACCAACCATGTATTAGTATCCCCATTTTTCCACATTCCCTCCAACATTTGTCATTTTTTCTTTTGTCATTGTAACCAATCATCTAGTCTTTTAACTGTTTTTATCACAAGGGATAACTAATTAAAAGAGAGAAAAGGAAGAGGGAGAGAATAACCATTTATACAATGCCTTTTATGTGCCAGACACTATGCTAAGCACTCTAAAATCATTATCTCATTCACAACAACAGTGGGAGGTAGGTGCTATTATTATACCCATTTTTCAGATGAGGAAATTTTAATCAAAGGTCAGATTGCCTTGGTGTCACATAGACAATAAATATCTGAAGCTGTATTAGGATTCAAGTCTTTTTGGCTTCAAGCCCAGTGCTCTATCCACTGTTATCACCTCTGTTAAAAGGAATAGTTAAGTTTAAAAAGGCAAGTTTAAAATCTTTTAAGTAAGCATTAAAGATAAAAAATTTTGTAAAATATATTAAATATATATTTTACTTTTATTTTCATTCTGAATTAAACCAAAAATCAAAACAAGCATTTTTATTTTATGGAGAAGAAAAGAGGCTTATACATAAACCCACTAATATTTACTATATACATCTTGCTTTTCCTTTTAAGTACAATATATAATATATTCAACACAAAACTTTCCAATCTTTCCTGCTCATCTGTTTCCTTTAGGCTTTTCTTCTGTTTACATCTGCATTCTTTTCCCTTTTTTTAAAATAACCTTACCAACATCAATCTTCACCTCTTCTAATCTCCCTCTAATAATCTAATCTATAATTTGCTTTCTAACTTTCCTTTACTTGCATTATTTTATATGCCTTCTATATATTTTCTTTTTATATATTTTCCCTGCAACTGTCCCTTTAATTATTTCTTATAACAAATAACAGTACTGCATTCATATGCCATAATTTGTTCATTCCCCAGTTGATGTATCATACTCTTAGTTTCCATTTCTTTGCCATAATAAAAATAGCTGCCATAACTATTTTTGTATGTATATGTCTTTTCCTTCTTTCTTGGATTTTTCTTAGGGATATTAGCCTAATCCTAGTGTGGTAGGTCAAACGGCACCCAGAATTTATTGATTTAGTTATCTTACAAGTATAGTTCCAAATCGTTTGCTAAAATGGTTGGACTAATTCATAGTCCTACTAGCAGTAAGTGTATCTGTTTTCCTCAACCCCTCCAATAATCATTTTCCTTTAGTATCTTTGCCAGTCTTATTAGCATGAGGCAGAACCTCTGGGTTGTTTTAATTTCCTCTTATCTAATTAGTAGTGATTCTGAGCATTTTTTCACATGGCTGTTGATAGCTTGGATTTCTTCCTTTGAGAACTTCCTATTCATATGTTTTCACAATTTACCTATTGGGAAATGCCTTGTATTTATACATTTTAATTTTTTTTTCAATTAACAAGAATCTTCCCTTTTGACCTTTCCTCCACCATGAAATTTCTCCCCTCCACTCCTAGACTGGGGAACGCAGGGGTGGGGGGACCCTGAAACAAATATTCATTGTTAAGCAAAATGCCTTCTCACATTGCCCATATTCAAAAATCCATGTCTCATGCTGCATATCTCTTTGTCAAGAGATGAGAAACATTATAAATCCTCATTCCTCTTGCATTGTTGATCTTGGCATTGGTTAGAATCCCTAAGACTTACAAAATTATTTATTTTTACAATATTGTCATTACAGTATAAATTGTTCTTCAGATTCTAATCATTTCACCCTATATCAGTTCCAAGTGAGGTGTATGTGGTGTCCATCCTCCTTCTTTCTCATTCGAATAAATCTGGACTTGCACTCCCATAACATTGAGGTAATAAATTTTATTGTCCCCTGATTCATCTTTTTTTCTTCTCAAATATATCCATCCTCCTTTCCCCAACACTTTTTTTTTATTCTTTTAGGATCATCAAAATAGGATAAAATTCACTTGGATATTCCATCGTATTTGATTCTGATGATGTCTGCATTGTTCTTGGGGGATACTGGTATTACCTCCTCCATTAGAATGCAACGGTTTTATCTTTACAAAATCTTTTCTGACTGTTGATTAGATTTATCTTTATGTATTTCTCTTTACTTCCTTGCCTGTAGTTGAAAGTTAATGCTCAGCTGTAGTCTTTTCAATAGAAATGCCCCAAAGTTCTCTATTTCATTAAGGATCCATTTTTTCCTTTGTAAGATTGTACTTAGTTTTACTAGATAAATTATTCTTGATTGTGACCCTGGATCTTTTGCCTTTGGGTTTTTTTAAACCCTTTCTTTCTGTCTTAGTAACAACTTTAAGAGAGAAAAGGGCAAGGGATAGGAAAGCAGAGTGAAGTGATTTACCCAGGATCACACATAAGAAGTCTCTGAGGTCAAATTTGAACCCTGGCTCTCCAGCTTCCTACCTTGTGCTCTATCCATGCCACTTAGATACCTAATAATTTCCTTTTAGAATATGATATTCCATGTTCTCTGCTCTTTTATGGTCATAGCTGCTAGAGTTGATGTGTTATTGACTTTGTTTCTTTAGTACTTTGCACTCTCTCTTTCTGGCTAATTGTAGTATTTTTTCTTTGACCCCAAGGTTTTAGATTTTTTTTGCTTTAATAGTTCTGGGAGACTTTATTTTGTTACTTCTTTTAGGATGCGACCAGAATCTATTTTCACTTTGCTCTCTGATTCTAAGAAATATGGATGGTTTTCTTTCATGATTTCTGGAATTTGTTATCCATATCCTTTTTTTTTTGGTGTCAGGGTTTTCAGAACAAGTCAACAAGCATTTATAACAGCTTCCTAGGTGCCAAACACTAAGTACTAGAGATAAAAATGCAAGCTAAATTATCTCTACCTTTAGAATATGATAGATTTTCTAATGGGGATCTACACATAAAAGGGAACTGAAAACTACATATTATTTAGTCAATACCTATAACAATTTGTGTCATATAAAATAATACAATTAAATAAGTAGAAATTAGAAAGCACATTATGAAGAGTGAAACAAGCAGAGCCAAGAGGACATTGTATACAGCAACAGAAAGATTGAAGAACAACTTTTGTATTTCCATTTCCAAAGAAAGAACTGATAAATAGAAATAAATAAGACATTATTTTATATAGAGTTATATATTTTTATCAAATAATTCCTTCTCTAATGGGAGAGGGAAGGTAGGGAAGAAGTTAATTCAGTATTTTAATGTAACAAATAAATAACTTTGTTTTAAAAAATGAAAGGGGGTGGGGGGAGTCCAGAGAGGTAAAAGCAGAACCGAGAGAGGAATGCAGGATGACTGGCCTGGGCCTCTCCTCAAAATTCAGGTTCTGGGAGGGACTTACTAAATAGGAGAAGGGGCTTTAGGGATGAAAGGATGTTCTATGGTAAAACTGGAGAATCAGAAAGAAAACAGTGAAAGAAATATAGGATGGCTGGCTGGTGTCCTTCTTCAAAAAAAGAGGTATCAGAAGGAACTCAGCAATGGAAAAAGAGCTTCACAATTGATAAACTTCTGTATACAAGGTCGGTTTTTTAATGAAACATCTTACTTTTTTTTCTATTCTTTCAGTCTTATGACTATTTTCAAATGTTTTGTTTCCTAATGTCATTAACTTCTGTTTGGTTGATTTTAATTTTCATGGAGTTTGGTAAGATTTTATAACTTTTATGCTAGGCTATTTGTTCACTCTCTTTCCAAGTGTCTCTCCTCTAGCTCTCATTTCTTATCTAATTCTTTTCTCTATTGCTCTTATTTTATTTTTAAAACCATTTTAAAACTCATTTTAAAAACTTTTATATCATGTCTTCTGAGAATTGTAATGGAATTTCTGGGTGAGTTGTGTTTTCTTAGGGGGTCTAAAGGTGTTTTAGAATTTTTCTCTTCTTCTAGGTTTATGCTTGAGGAAGCTCTGGCCTCATAATAATTTTTTATCTTTATCTTTTCAGTCATTGTTTAAGGGGTTTGCTCTAGACAAGTCAGCAGATGGTTCTTCTAGCCTCAGTTGAGACCACTCGGGGGGGGGGGGGTCTGCTCTCCTGACGCCTTTGGGAAATCCCATCTATTTGATGTTCTGGGTAGGGTCTACTATCTCTCCTGGGCAACCCTTACACTTATATCCTAGATCTCTATTTGTGGCCCCTCTGGGAGACCCTGTGCTGGTGCCCTCAACCTTGAGCAAACTTTTCTGTTTTCTTGGTCTCAGAACTTAGTCCGCACTTAGCTCTATGCACCCCTAAACTGTTGGCTTAACTTGGTGTTCTGGGCTCTGAACCTGTAATTGTATTTCCTTAATTTCTGCCCTGCTTACTTACATGAAAGTTTAATTTGTTTAATCTCAGGCTGGGAAGATGATCCACTGCAATTTCTCCATCTTCCTATTCATTACCTCATCTGGTCCTCTCCTTAGATAAGTACTGAAATGATGGTAGAGGATACTGGTCTGTATTCCTTTTTCCTACTCCACCATTTTGACTGTGACTGTTCTTATAAATTTACACCAGTGCTATATAGTCTTTGCACATTAGACTTTTATCAGAAAAAAACTTGCTTTATGAGAAAAAAATTTTTTTCCTCAATTAACTTTCTTCTAATCTTAGTGGACTTGATTTTGTTTGCATAAAGCTCATCAGTTTTTCAACAGTAAAAATTGCCTGTTATCTTTTATAATCTTTTCTATCCTTTATTTAGTAATGAACCCTTTCCCTATATATAGCTGTAGAAGAAAGACTGTCTGTCTTGATCTTCTGATGTATGATGCAATCATTTATATCTAAATCTGTATCTATTTGAAATTTATCTTCATATGTGGGGTGAGTTATTAGTTTAACCCAAATCTGTTGAATTGCTTTCCATTTTTCTCAGCAGGTTTTGTTGAAAATGAGTCTTTACCCTGATATCTAGGGTCTATGTGTTCATGACACTAATAAACCATTTCTTCTATATGCTGTGTACCTATTCATTTTATTTGATGTTCTTTTCTATTTTTTTTACAGTACTAACTAGTTTTGATGATTATTGCTTTTTTTTAAAACCCTTAATTTCAGTGTATTTTCTCATAGGTGGAAGAGTGGTAAGGGTGGACAATGGGGGTCAAGTGACTTGCCCAGGGTCACACAGCTGGGAAGTGTCTCAGGCCGGATTTGAACCGAGGACCTCCCATCTCTAGGCCTGACTCTCAATCCACTGAGCTACCCAACTGCCTCCCAATGATTATTGCTTTTTAATATATGTTGAGATCTAGAAATGCTAGGTCCCCTTCGTTTTCAGTTCTTTTTATTATTTTCCTTCAAATTCTTGACCTTATCTTTCTCCAGATGAATTTTGGGTTAGTTTTCTAACTTTATAAAGTAATTCTTTGGTAGTTTGGTAAAATAAGAAATTGATAAAAAATTTAGGTAATACCATCAGGTTATCGTATTGGAAAGCTGATATTGAGCAATTAATAATTATCCTATTTATGTATGTTTCTATAAAAACTGTTTTGTTGTTAGAGTCATATAGTTCTTGTGTATTTCCTGCTGGCTAGACTCCTAAAGATTTTAAACATTCTACATGTGTTTTGATTGGAATTTCTCTGTTTTCTTCCTCCTTATGTTTTTTCTTGGTAATATACAGAAATATTGAGTATTTATGTGGATTTTCTTCTTAATTATGTTAATTTATTTAAGTTGACCCCAAGATTTTCTAAATAAACAATTATATTATCTACAAAAGCAATGGATTTGTTTCCTTTTTGCTAGGATTATTTGTTCATGTTTTATTGCTTTAATTACCATTTTTAGCACTTTCACAAATAATAGGTTGATAATGGACAATTTTGTTTTCCTTTTGATCTCTTTGGTAGATCCATCTGGTCCTTTTTTTCTTTCCTTAATTTATTTATGGTTGGTCTGATTTTATTTTCTTAAACTAGGCCTTTATTTGAATTCATTTCTTATTCTGTTAATGTGGGTATATTAATCTTTTTGTAAACATGCATTCATTTCATCTAAGAGGTCAATTTTGTTGGCATATAGACACATGAGTTTTTTATATTTTCCATTATTTTTTCTTCATTTTTTAGGAATTCTCTTTTTTCCTTTTTGATACTGGCAATTCATTTTTCTCTCTTTTTAAAAAACATAAATTATCTGTTTTATGATTGTTTCAGAAAAAAGTTATGGTCTCAAATCTATTTCCAATGGATGAAAAAAAATCTGTGTTTGACATATTTTATGACCCTGTGGCATTGACCTCCTTGCTGTTTCCCTCACCCAATTTTGTAAATTTTTGCTTGTTGTCTCCATGTCTGGAATGATCTCCCTCCCTCCTGACTTCCTTCACATCCCAGATAATATCCTACCTTTTTCCCCTTTCTGAGCCTCTTAATGCCTTGCCTCTGAAAATCTACCTTTGTTCTTTGACAAATTTCACAAATTCATTAAGAGTAAATTACCTCATCTCTAATTTATTTTAATATTCTTCAAATATTATTCCTCAAAAAGGACCTTTATTGAATGTAGTCTTTAATTGCATTTTTAAGTTAAAAATGTCTACTAGTTTATTTACTTTTATTTATAAGGCTTTAATATTTTAACACAGAGTCAACTTTTGTAAAGATGCTATATACAGCTCAGAAATAAATAAAAATTTTTTCTATTTCATTTTAGCAATCACCAGAGAGCAATCATATCTAACTTTTCTAAAATTGTATTAAGGTATTAACTTCACTCTTAATTTGAAGTACCTTACTATTATAGTTTTACTTTTTCTCTGTGTAATGATTTATTTTTTCTTTAGTTGACTTACTTTTTAGTTTCTCTGCCACTCAGCACATATCTACTAAGTATTAATACTGATCCATTATCAATGATGCATTTGATATAATTTCCCTTTTTATGTCTTTTAATCTTACCTGCTTTCACTGTTGCCTTTTGTGAGATGATGATTGCCATCTTTGTTTTTATAGTTCACATAAAGCATGCTATATTTTATTCCAGCCTCATTTTATTTGTATAAATCTTTGTTTAAATTGTGTTTCTTGTAAGCAACATATTGTTGGATTTCAGTTTATAATACATTCTGCTATCTCTTTCTACTTTAGATAGTTATGCTTATTAATTTTGTGTTTTCTTCCATCCTATCCTTTTTTGGTTTTTTCCTCTATATGTTACCCCACCAACTCTTTAAAGAAGTTGGTGAACAAGGAGTGTGACTAACCCTAGTGAGCTATAATTGAAACTACCAGTTTCTGCTCTGCTGTTCCTTCTTTCTGAACTATGAATCTTCTTTTCAAGTCTTTCTCTCAAAATTTTCATTTCTTTCATTGTGTTATGCTTTATTTTCCAGGTACTCTTATCATCTTTGAGATCAAGCCATTTTTCTTTTCTAAGGCTCTACTTGTATTTGTGATTTTTCCCACTTTTCCTTTTCCAATGCTCTCTTCTTGGATGACTCAACTCATAATATTTCTTTACGTATATTTCTATGATTTGGGATTGAGTGCCAAGCTCTATCTCATGCCACATTCTTGCTTAGGATGCTCAGACCCCATTAGGTCCTGAGCTCCTCTTGATGGTTTCTCCTTCCTTTGGACTTTCTCTGCTTGGAGTACTATTAGATTCTAGTAGTCCCACCCAGAGCTCTGAGGTTGACTGATGCTTATTGGGGACTGGATGATCATCTGTAGTCCCCCCCAGATTCCTATCAGTGCTCTAATTCTATGACCATTTGATCCCCCCCCCAATTCAGAGCGTTCTTGAAGTTTATCATCCTTCCAAGGGTTTTTATGGTCAAAGAGTTCTGTTTTCTGTCCTCCCATTCAGGATGCTTTTGAGATCTACTGAGCCGCCATGGCTTTCCTGGTAAGACAGTGCTCCTTCTGTGCCATTTCAGTGCTCCCTGATCAGGATACTAATTAAGGCATTTCTCAGTCAGAGCTTTGCCAGAGACTTCTATGCTGGGGTTTCTAGCCTATTAATACTGCCTACCTGTTCAGGCTCGACATTGGGATGAAATGAGGCATTGGAAAGTCATTAAACAGTTAATAAATCATTAATAAAATCAACTTTACCCTAAAACAGCAAGCATATGCCACAATGATACTGTGACACCCAGCTTCCCTTGTCTCTACCCTGCATTGTTTCCATCTGAAAATTTGTCTGGTCATCAGAGCAAGATTGGTTTATTCAAGCAGCCTTCCGAAATGGACCAAGTAGGAGGCACGTGGATTCCATCTAGGAGGGGCTTTTTTGCCTTTAAGTTCCTGGGAAGAAGCATCAAAAGAGGCTTAAATCCCATAAAATCCCAGACAGCTTTGATAATTTTTAGGGAAAATTAATCCCAGTTCTGGGAAATGGGGGAAAACTCATCTTTGCAGTGAGAAATGAGGGATCCTTATCCCTACAACATAGCCTATTTGCCTCCATTTGTGCTGGCTTCTTTATCTCAAGACCCCTCTTCCAAGGTTTCCAGCTTCTGGTTATCTTCATTGTTCAGAACTTGGCAGTACTGAATGAATTTACTAAAATTCTGTGGGTTGGTTTGTTTTTTTTGTTTTTTTTTACATTGGTCAGTCTAGTATTTTTTTTAGACCGTGGCTATTGTAAAAAACAGGAGAGTTGGGCTCCTCTGTGCCTTTCATTAGAATCTTTCCTGGAAGTACTTAGATTTCATCAAAAGAATGCACTTTGCATTATTCCAAGCCACTTAAAGTGAAGCTTGGCTGCTTCTTGGACTGTTCTGCAACTTTCGAATGCAGTCAGTCTTGCATTTGGAGAATGCATTTATTCTGGTCTTAGAAATCCCAAGTGTGCTTTTGGCTTCCGTTGCCACAATAATTTCAGCTTTTTGGAAGGAGAATAATGACAGAAATTTCTTTCAACATCTTCAACAAAAAGGCTGCAAGTAGGAAATTGGATTTTTTTTCTCTCCTTGGTGAGAAAGTCTTTCCCCAAGGTACTGATGCCTATAGTGTAAATTTTTTGTTTTACATTTTCTAATATCTATAATCCAACTTGAAAAAACCTTCCTTACCTCACCGACGGCAGAAGACAGATTTGAGAAAGTCTAAATATTGTGGGAGATAAGGACTCATTTGCCGGAGCCTTGAACATTATACTGGGGGCAGCCATGAGCTGCTAACTTTGTCTCACCCTTAGTCAGTTCAGCATCAGGGCCTCGTGCCTGAGGCATTTTGTCCAGCTGTCACACATGTCTGTCATGCCTGGCCCAGAACGCCCTTCTGATGGCCACCCATTCACCCTTGTTTTGGTTCTCAGAATCTTTCCTCTCATTCTTATAGGCTTTATGTGAGGCTGGGATTGGGAGAAGAACAAAACAAGAGATGATAAACTTCGGGATGGTAATAATAATATTTTAACCAGAGAATGGATTGTTTATTCTTGAGACATTAACGATGTCTGCGTATAGCCTTTAGGATGCTGTTTCAAAGTAATCAGGGGAATTAAGATTTTGTTTGTACGTTTTCCCAAGTTTCACCAACAGTCCTTTTTCACTGGTAATAGAGTTGTTCTGCTTTAAGTTTTGTTCCACTCCCAACTCCCTTTTCTAGTCTGGTATAATTGTTTCAAATCCTGCTAAGGGTTGTTGGATTTTTTTTTTTTTGAAAAGTCAATAAAATACTTTGAGCCACATAGCAGGCTGCCCAATGGCTGTGTTGAAATATAAGCAGTGCTTTATCAATTTAACAGTAAGTAAAGGGCACTTTGTTGGCTGTGCTTTGAAAAATAAGCATTATTAACTCCTAGCAGATTGTATTTGTTTAAAAAATGACTACTGTGATAGGCATACAATTATGGAAGAGAGAAAAAAAATCCTTAAAATCCATATTTGACTGCAGACCATGTAAGAATTATATTTATCCATTCTTAATTCTTGGATTATCCCTCCCATTGAGTTACGTGTGATCTCAAGTAAGAATATTAAGAGAACTGTCCCCTCAGTTTCTCAAATCTGTTAAATGGGAATGAGTCTAAATTGGACTCTAAATGATTTTAAAGTATGGAAATATCTCATGTTAGCATTTTATACTACAGAGCAAATAAAATGATTAAAACCTTTTTTAAAAACATTAATGAGAAACTTTGGTACAGTGGAAATGTGTTTTTTGTTTTGTTTTTTTAACTATAGGTATTTATAGATTTGTTTTCACTTGTCTCCTCTCAAATAAAATATACAAAATTAAATCTTAAGTAAAGCAGCAGAGGGGTAAATGGGTACAGAAGGGGGTACGTGTATACATTCCCACTGTACAAAAGCTACCCGTCAATTTTTTTTTATTTTACTGATTTATATTTGCTCTCTCTGCACTTTGCTTCTTGACATAATTAATTTCTGTTAATTTTGTTTTGATTTGTGAGGAGCAAATAGAGCAACAAAGGACTAGAGAGTGGAAAGGATTTAGAACAGGCAGGGACCTTAGAAATCATCTACTAACCCTTCCTTTTCTACATCCAAACTGGAGACTGAGTGAAGAAGGGACTTGTTGGAGGTCACATATATAGTGAGTAATAGAGCTAGGATGTCACACGAGGTCCTTTCTTATACACGTGAGCTGTTACGCTGCGATCTTGTCCCAATTCTGTGTCCTAGAAAGGAAAATTACATCTAATGAAGATCAGAAGCTGCATTTCGTGATTATTTTCTTTAGGTCTGACTTTAAGGACATAGTTTGTTACATGACTTTCCAAGAAGAAACCTCCAGGATACAGACAGTTCTTGTTATTTACTAAGAATGCTTCTTATCCAAGTTTTATTCGAGTTGATTTAGGCCACTGGGGCAACTTGTAGTCTGTGGAAATTTCTCTTCCTGTCAGTTCTCTGCTAACACCCAGGCCACCCAATCCACTCAAAAATTCATCTGGCAAATCTGGGGATTTGTATGCATCGTACCGAGGGAGAGGAATGGGACCCTTTCATTTTGTTTTCAGTCCTGATTACTTATTGCAAATGGATTTCCCTGTGTGGAAATTAGTTTCAATATTTAATTTAGACTTGACACTTTATTATTGTTTTCTGAAGGCAGCAAGGTGTACTTCTCTTTCCTTCTCTCCATACACTCGCATGAAGTGTATTCTTTTCCACACACACAAAAAAAAGCAACTTAAAAATAATTTTAACATAGCTGAAGCTGTTATCAAAATCTTGAAAAGTTTGTTTATATTGTTTCTTCCTCTTAGTTCTTTGGGGTTTCTACTGGTTAAGGATCAAGGATTAAGTCTAAATAATCTAATATCTAAATAATCTAAATATCTAAAGGGGTAATTAATTATACTTCAGCAATCTAGACTATTGCAATAAGGTTAATACATTGTGCCTTCCCTCAGGGGTATGCTGGTAAATATTTAACAACAAGCTCTCCAAAAAATTTGTCCATAACACCCTTTTAAATTTAGTCTAAATGATTAACATATCCCCCATCATTTTCTTAAATCTATACAACCAAGAAAAGAATAAATCAAACCCTAATTTGTAACATCTACTGATTCCCAAGATATAAATGCTAACACTGAAAAATCTAATTACCAGTAGTATATTTGAGCTAGATCTAGTATATCCCTGTACTCCATTCTCTCCCTTTTTGGAGATTATTATTTTTATTACTATTATTATGAAACATGAATCTATCAAGGTATAGTTTAACTAGTAAAATACCTGAACATACTCCAAGTTAAGTGGCAGAGTATGGAAATTAATGTGGTCATTAAATTATTGTTACAGTTCCCAAGAGTCACAAGAAAACAGTGTCGTCTTTTAATTATGATTTCAGATATGTTATCAATGTGTTATATATGAATTTGCAAAAATAGTTCATTGTTTTTGTAGTATGACATATCTATGATTTCAGTGATGTGAACAATCCTACTAAGGTGGATTGTAACAAATCTAGAACGTAATTTTTTTTTTACTCTTCTCCCTGTATTTTCATTAATCCTTCACAGATTAACTGAATATGCTAGTGACCTATTTCTAAAACATTTTTATACTGTTGGTTTACCAGTTCAGCATTAAGACTATTCATCTATTTTTTCTTAATCTCATCTCACACCTTGGAAATATTTAGCCTACTCTTGATAATACATGAGTGTAGAATTGCTGTATTTCATTTTTAATGGGTGGGTTCTAAGAGTCTTCCATGAGAATATGAATGAGAATATATTAGTTCTTTGTATACAATCAATGGTTAATAAATGCATTTTCATTCATTCATTCACAAAATGACTTGAAATTCTATTTCACATTCATGCCTATTTGTTGTTTTACCTCCAATTCACATATAAATGCATTCGGATGATCTGGTTTAATTGTATCCCAATTAAAGCTGATAGGACCAAGCTTTCCTGCTGATTTTTGCTGTTTTTTATGTACATATATTTTATTTTACCAATTACATGTAATAACAATTTTCTGCATAACTTTTCTGAAGTTATATGAACCAAATTGTCTCCTGCCCCTGCCCAGAGGTCTTAAGCAATTTGATGTGGGTTATATATGTTATCATTCAAATCATATTTCCATATTGTTCATTTTTGTAAGATCATAATCATAAAATCTAAAATCTAAAATAAAAACCCAAATACATTTAAGTGGAAAATAGTACACTTTGATCTGCATTGCGACTCCAAAAGTTCTTTCTTTGAAGGTGGATACCATTCTTTGTTTTAAGTACTTCAGAATTGTCCTGGATCATTGTTTTACTGAGAATAACTAAGTTTTTCATAGACAATCATTCCACAATATTGCAGTCACTGTGTACAATGTTCTTCTTATTCTGCTTATTTCAGTCTGTATAACTTCATATAAGTCTTTTTCAGCTCTTTCTGAAATCATCCTGATCATCATTTCTTTTTTTTTCTTTTTTTCTTAGACATTTATTAATATTCATTTTTAATCTGTTTACATACTTTATGCCCCTACTTTCCCCTTCACCCCCAGCTCTCCCCCCACCCATGGCCAACGCACAACTGATCATCATTTCTTATAGCAAAATAATATTCCATCACCATCATATACCACAGTTTGTTCAACCCTTCCCCAGTTGTGAACATCCCCTCAATTTCCAATTATTTGCCACCACAAAAGGACTGCTATAATTTTTTTGGAACAAATAGGTCTTCCCACCCTCTTTTTTAAAAATCTCTTTGGGATATAGACCTAATAGTAGTATTACATGATCAAAGGGTAGCACTGTTTTATAGACTGTTTGACATAGTTCCAAGTTGCCTTCCAGATTGGTTAGATCCATTCACAACTCTACCAACAATGCATTAGTGTCCCGATTTTGCCATTTCCCCTCCAATATTAATCACTTTCCTTTACTGTCATGTTAGCCAAACTGATAGGTATGAGGTAGAACTTCAGAATTGTTTTAATTTGCATTTCTTTGACCAACAGAGATTTGAAACATTTTTTCATGATTATAGAGAGTTTTTATCTCTTCATCTGAGAACTACCTGTTTATAAACATTTGTCAATTGGGAATGATTTGTATTATTATCAATTTGATTTAGTTATCCAAATACTTAAAAAATGAGGCCTTAATCAGAGAAATTTACTGTAAAAATTTTCCCCAGTTTTTGTTTCCTTCTAATCTAGTTTGCATGTTTCATTTATATAAAACTTTTAAAATTTAATATAGTCGAAATTATTCATTCTACATCTGGTAGGGTTCTCTATCTCTTATTTGATCATAAATTCTTCCCTTCTCCACAAGCCTGACAGGGAAATTATTCTGTATTCCCCTATTTACTTAGGGTATCACCATTTACATCTACATCATATACCCATTTTGATCTCATATTGGTATAGAGTGTGAGATATTGGGCTATTCCTGGGTTCTGCCATACTGTTTTCCGTTTTAACCAGCAGTTTTTATTAAACAATGAGTCCTTATTCCAAAAGCTGGGATCTTTGAATTTATCAAACATTAGATTACTAACATCTTTTGTCTCTAATCCAGTGATTCCCAAAGTGGGCGCCACCACCCCCTGGTGGGTGCTGCAGCGATCCAGGGGAGTGGTGATGGCCACAAGTGCATTTATCTTTCCTATTAATTGCTATTAAAATTTAAAAATATTAATTTCCAGGGGTGTTAAGTCATTTTTTTTCTGGAAAGGGGGCGGCAGGCCAAAAAAGTTTGGGAACCATCCATTCCATTGATCTACCACTCCATTTGTTATCCATTACTAGATTGTTTTGTTTTAGATAACTGCATTATAGAACAGTTTGAGGTCTCGCTCTGCTAGGCTACCTTCTTTACTTTTTTCCCATTAATTTCCTCTATATTCTTCATCTTTTATTTTTTCAATTGAATTTTGCTATGATTTTGTCTAGTTCTGTAATTTTTTGGTAGTTTGGTATGGCACTGAATAAATAAATCAATTTAGATAGAATTGTCATTTTAATTATATTAGCTCAGCCTACATGTAAGCATTGTTTAGATCTGACTTTATTTATATATTATGGTATGAAAAGTGTTTTGTGATTGTAATCATATAATTCCTGTGTTTGTCCTGGCAAGTAGATTCTGACATATTTTCTCCTGTATAGAGTTATTTTGAATGGAATTTCTTTTCCTATATTTCCCTGCTAGACTTTGTTAGTAATATATAGAAATCTTAATGATGTATGTGAGTTTATTTTGTATCTTGCAACTTTGTGACAGTTATTAATTACTTCAACTGGTTTTTATAGTTGATTTTCTAGGATTCTCTAAGTATAACATTATCTTATCTTCAAAGAGTGATTATTTAGTTTCCACATTGCCTACTTTTTCAACTCCTTCAATTTATTTTTTCTTATTGCTAAAACTAGCATTTTTAGTATAATATTAATAATAGTGGTGATAATGGGCATCCTTACATCACCTCTCATCTTATTAGGAAGGCTCCTAACTTATTCCCATTGCAGATGATATCTACTGCTGCTTTTAGATCTATTCTATTTATCCTCTTAAGGAAAGGCCCATTTATTCCTATGCTTTCTAGTGTTTTATATAGGAATGGGTCAAAGGCTTTTTCTTTACTTATTTACAAATATTTTGTCAAAGGCTTTTTCTTTACTTTTTTTTTTTGGTCAAGCAAACAAGTTTATTTTTGCTATCTTTTATATTACAACTCCAAACAACTGGCTTAGTCAATACTCTAATACTCTAAGAAGTAAAAAGGCAATGTTGTATAGGCATGCTCTGGTATAAGAAATGCCCCAAACAAAGATGCAGAAGTACAAATAATAAATCAGGGCTAATTATTCACAGTACAAAAAGACTTTTTATTTAACAGTTAAAAGTTAAAACAATTAGAACAGTTCCATTTAAAATTGAAGCTTTGTTATAGCTATCAAAATATGATTTATTTTTTAAAAATAATATAACTGTTTTTGTATAAAGTAAGGCATTCTTATATGTTTATTTTTTTAACTCTTAGCTTCCATCTTAGAACCAATACTATGTATAGGTTCCAAGGCAGAAGAGCAGTAAGGGTAGGCAATAGAGCTTAAGTGATTTGTCCATGCTAGGAAATGTTTGATTCCAGATTTGAACCCAGAATCCCCATCTCTAGGATTGGCTATCAATCCACTGAGCCACATACCTGCCCCTTATGTTTATTCTTATAACACATTTCCAAATTGATATATCTTCTTAGAGCCTCCGAAAATTGAATTTGAAAAGCTAGTCCTCAAATACCATTCAGGTGAGAAATCTTTTTTTTTTTTTTTGATGTGTCTTTGTGGAAGTCTGCATTCTACACCTGGTGCTCTAAGGAATCCAGGAAAACAATGGTATCAGGTAAGGTTGTTGTTTTTTTTCCCCTTAAAATTACAACAAACATTGGAATAGTGAAATGCAGAAATGTTTATGTTTTACCTGAGTGTGTAGTTCTAGAATGCATGCCAGCTACTATCTTTTTTAAGTAAAGAAAATAAAATAGAAATATTCAGGTAAGAAGGATAATTGAGTGAAAACAATGTAATGTTTTACATGTCTGTGATGCATTATGTTTACAATGTACTGTAAACATCATTTTATTGAATACTCACAAAAACACTGTGAGGTAGTTAGAGCAAATATTTCCATCCCCATTTTAGCGATGAAGAGAGTGAGTCTTCCATAGATTAGATGAGATTCCCAAGTTTAAGACGATAGTAATAGGCAAACACAAGAATCCAGACTGGATGTTCTGATTCAAAGGCCAGTGTTTTGTTTTGCTTTGTTTTTTTATCACATTACAATTTCTGTCTTATGTAATAAATAGACCAATTCTTTCTTTCTCTCTCTCTCTCTCTCTCTCTTTTTTTAGGCAATGGAGGTCAAGTGACTTGCCCAGGGTCACACAGCTGGGAAGTATCTGAGGTCAGATTTGAACCTAGTACCTCCTATCTCTAGGCCTGGCTCTCAATCCACTGAGCTACCCAGCTACCCCCACCAATTCTCTTTTTAAATATAGCCCAAATCTTTCTCTCTGGTGATTTTTCCCCAAATAGAGATAGAAGAAAAAAGTGATTTCCTATCTACATTTATTTATTGTTTTAAATTTTGTCAAAGGCTTTTTTTTGAGTCTATTGAGATAATCATGTGATTTTGATTATTTTTATTGATATGGTCAATAATGCTGATAGCTTTCCTAATAGTAAACCAACCCTGCATTCCTAGTATAAATACAACCTGGTCATAATGAATGATCCTTGTGATATGTTGCTGTAGTCTCGTTGCTAGTATTTTATTTAAGATTTTTGCATTAATATTCACTAAAGAAATTATTCTGTAACTTTCTTTCTCTGTTTTTGGTCCACCTGGCTTAGGTATTGGCACTGTCACAAAAAGAATTTGGTAGTTTTTGCCAAAATGTTTATATGGTATACAGATTAATTGTTCTTTAAATGTTTGGTAGAATTCACTTGTGAATCCATTTGGCTCTGGGGATTTTTCTTAGAGAGTTTTTTGATGGCTTGTTCAATTTCTTTTTCTGATATGAGGTTATTTAAGTATTCTATTTCCTCTTTTGTCTATCTGGATATTTATGTTTTATGTAAATATTCATCCATTTCACCTAGATTGTCAGATTTATTATCATGTAATTTGGCAAAATTGCTCTTAATGATTACTTTAATTTCCTCTTCATTAGTGGTGAATTTACCCTTTTCACTTTTGATACTGGTAATTTGATTTTTGTCTTTTCCTTTTTATAATCAAATTAAACAATGCTCTATTTATTTTGTTGTTTTTTTTATAAATCCAACTCCTCATTTATTTATAAGTTCAATAGTTTTATTACTTTCTTTTTTAAAATTTTTAAAATTTTCTAGAAAAATTTTCCATGGTTACATGATTCATGTTCTTACTTTCCCCTTAACCCCCCCAAACAACTACCCCCATAGCCAACTCACATTTCCACTGCTTTTAAAATGTGTCATGAATCAAGACTTATTTACATATTATTGACAGTTGCATTGGTGTAGCCCTTTCAAGTCTACATCCCCAATCATGTCCGCATCAACCCATGTGTTCAAGCAGTTGTTTTTCTTCTGTTTCCATTCCTGTAGTTCTTCCTCTGAATGTGGGTAGAGTTCTTTTCCATAAATCCCTCAGAATTGTCCTGGATCATTGCATTGCTGCCAGTACAGAAGTCCATTACATTCTATTTTACCACAGTGTATTGGTCACTGTGTACAATGTTCTTCTGGCTCTGCTCCTTTCGCTCTGCATCAATTCCTGGAGGTCTTTCCAGTTCACATGGAATTCCTCCAGTTTATTATTCCTTTGAGCACAGTAGTATTCCATCACCCGCATATACCACAGTTTGTTCAGCCATTCCCCAATTGAAGGACATATCTTCCTTTTCCAGTTTGTTGCCACCACAAAAAGCACAGCTACAAATATTTTTCTACAAGTCTGTTTATTTATGATCTCTTTGGGGTACAAACCCAACAATGGTATGACTGGATCAAAGGGCAGGCATTCTTTTAGTGCTCTTTGGTCATAATTCCAAATTGCCATCCAGAATGGTTGGATCAGTTCACAACTCCACCAACAATGCATTAATGGCCCAGTTTTGCCACATCCCCTCCAACATTCATTACTCTCCCCTGCTATCATTTTAGCCAATCTGCTAGGTATGAGGTGATATCTCAGAGTTGTTTTGATTTGCATTTCTCTAATTATTAGAGATTTAGAACACCTTCTCATGTGCTTATTGATAGTTTTGATTTCTTTATCTGAAAATTGCCTATTCATGTCCCTTGCTCATTTATCAATTGGGGAATGGCTTGGTTTTTTACACAATCGATTTAGTTCCTTTTATATTTGAGTAATAGACCCCTGTCAGAATTTTTTATTATAAATATTTTTTCCCAGTTTGTTGTTTTCCTTCTTATTTTGGTTGCATTGTTTTTGTTTGTGCAAAACCTTTTTAATTTAATATAATAAAAATTATTTATTTTACATTTTGTAATTTTTTCTAACTCTTGCCTGGTTTTAAAATCTTTCCTTTCCTAGAGATCTGACAAGTACACTATTCTGTGTTGACCTAATTTACTTAGTTTCCTTCTTTATATTCAAGTCATTCACCCATTCGGAATTTATCTTGGTGTAGGGCAGTGATTCCCAAAGTAGGCGCCACTGCCCCTTGGTGGGTGCAGCAGTGATACAGGAGGGCAGTGATGGCCACAGGTGCATTTATCTTTCCTATTAATTGCTATTAAATTTTTTTTAAATTAATTTCCTGGGGGCTAAGTAATATTTTTTTTCTGGAAAGGGGACAGTAGGCCAAAAAAGTTTGGGAACCACTGGTGTCAGGTGTGAGATGTTGATCTAAACCTATTCTCTCCCATATTGTTTTCCAATTTTCCAAGCAGTTTTTGTCGAATAGTGTATTTTTGTCCCCAAAGTTGGGCTCTTTGGGTTTATCATACGCTGTCCTGCTGACATCACTTACTCCATTTCTATTCCACTGATCCTCCCTTCTGTCTCTTAGCCAGTACCATATTGTTTTGATGACCACTGCTTTATAGTATAGCTTAATATCTGGTACTGCTAGGCCACCTTCCTTCAAGTTTCTTTTCATTATTTCCCTTGATATTCTTGATCTTTTGTTCTTCCAAATGAACTTTGTTATAGTTTTTTTCTAATTTAGTAAAAAAGTTAATTGGTAGTTTGATAGGTATGGCACTAAATAAGTAAATTAATTTGGGTAGAATGGTCATTTTTATTATGTTAGCTTGTCCTACCCATAAGCAATCAATGTTTTTCCAATTGTTTAGATCTAGTTTTAATTGTTTGGAAAGTGTTTTGTAGTTGTGTTCATATAATTGCTGTGTTTGTTTTGGTAGATAGATTCCTGAGTATTTTATATTGTCTGGGGTGATTTTAAATGGTGTTTCTCTTTCTACCTCTTGCTGCTGTGATGTTTTGGAAATATATAGAAATGCTGATGATTTATGTCCATTTATTTTGTATCCTGCAACTTTGCTAAAGTTGTTGATTATTTCTACTAGCTTTTTAGTTGATTCACTAGGATTTTTTAAGTAGACCATTATATCATCTGCAAAGAGTGGTAGCTTAGTCTCCTCATTGCCTATTTAATACCTTCAATTTCTTTTTCTTCTCTAATTGCTACTGCTAGTGTTTCTAGTACTATGTTAAATAATAGAGGTGATAATGGGCATCCTTGTTTCACTCCTGATCTTATTGGGAATACTTCTAATGTATCCCCATTGCAGATGATGCTTGCTGATGGTTTTAGATATATACTGTTTATTATTTTTAGGAAAGGCCCTTCTATTCCTATACTTTCTAGTGTTTTCAATAGGAATGGGTGTTGAATTTTGTCAAAGGCTTTTTCTTTTTTACTTTCAATTGTATTAATTTTTCCTTTGATTTTTAGGATTTCCAATTTAGTCTTCAATTGAGAATTTTTAATTTGTTCTTTATTTTCAGTTGCATGCCTAATTCATTTATCTGTTTTTTCTCTGTTGTCCCCTAAGTACTGCTTTGGCTATACCTCATAAATTTTGGTATGTTGCCTCCTCATTGTCATTCTCTTTAATGAAATTCCTTGCTGCTGACAGTATTGCCATTCTCTGAGTTACTCAGATTCCCACCTGGCAATATCTTTATCTCCTCATTATCCATCACCATCACTTCCATTTCCAATCTTTTGCTGTTTTATCAGTTGCTTAAGTCTTCCCCACTTCTCTGGTATGTGCCCCTTTCTTTCCTCTGACACTGTAATGACACTGGCATCTGTCCTTACCACCTTATGTCTAGACTATTGCAGTATCTGGTTGGTCTATCTGCCTCAAGTCTATTACCACTCAGTCCATCTTTCACTTAGCAAACTGAAGTAACTAAAGAATAGATCTGATAATATCACCCTCCTATTAAAAACAACAACAACAACACCAGGATTAAGTATGAAGGGCTTTAAGGAGTTTTTCCCTGTTTGGTTTTTAAAGCTCTTACAATCCTTTATACCTTTTCATTCTTCTCACACATTACTCCCCTTCACATATTTTATAACCCAGTGGCACTATTCTCCTTGATATTTCTTGCACAAGACCCTCAATATCCTGATTCCACGTATTTTTGCAAATTGTTCCTACATGTAAAAATTTTTCCCTTGTTGTCTCTGTTTTCTAGCTTGTGTATTTTTCTTTAATTCTCATCTAAAATCTCACTTTCTGCAACATCTTCTTAATTCTAGTGTCTCCTCTGGGATTATATCCAGTTTAACTTGTATATATTATGTCTATGTTTATATGCTTTCTCTCCCACTGAATTGTGATCATTTGAGGACAGAGATTGTTTTTGTGTTTCTTGGTATCCCCAGTGCTTAGCATAGTGTGTAGCACATAGAAGTGCTTAACAAATTGCTTCTGGTTACTGTTGACATCCAACCTAAATTAATCTTTTGCAACTTTCATTATTCTACTACAGTGCAAAAGTCACAAAATGGATTGAAAAATGAGATCCAATAATATGCTTCTCACACACAAGCAAAAAAAAAAAAAAAAAGCTTAATCCACACACAAGTAGATTCAAAACTAAAGGCAGCTCTAAAATTACCACATTATTGGGAAATCATGAAAAGCGGAAGTGCCACTAATTTTAAAGAGAGTTGAATTCAAACCAGAAGGTATTACAATAGATGAATTATTCAATCAGAAGGAGAGCAAGGGTACACGTTGTGGCATTGGTCTTTGCAATGATAATAGCCACTTCATCAGAGCCAAGGGTAAAGAAAAAGATGATAGGGGAAAATATAGAATTTGAGGTATAGAGTAGAGGAAATAGGGAGCTTATAGGATGTAGCTTCTATTTTGCTCAAAAAGTAGGAGGCAAGTTCTTCTGTTAAGAAGAAAAAAAAGATGATTATATAGGAGTTTGGAAGAGGTACTGTGGGGATTCTGAAAGTAAATTAGAGAAGATTAAAAAAAGTCAGCACTGAGGACCTAATTGTGATGAGATAACAAATTTTTATGCACTCATCTGGAAGTTATGTGACTTCTTCCACCAGTATTCAGAAGAAAAAAAAAGGAGCAAGGAAAACATACAGTGTAATCAATCTGAATTTGGGATTTTTCAGGGAGCAATGGGTGATAGGATATGGGGGCAAGGGATTCACAAGCAGAGTGTAGCTTATAGTTGTACTGGTCAACTATGGAGTCAAGACTGTGAATCAGGAGAATAGAGGCCAGAATGGAGGTGATCAAGAAGAAAAAAACAGGGAGGAGTTGAAATGACAGCAAGTTCTGGAGAAGATGGATAATAGATTTAGGAGGACTGAGGCAGCAGAAGAGATAGAAGGACTAGATAAGGTGAGAGAGAGAGAAAAATTTAAAGTTTGAGATTATGAAAATAGTAATGTTATTGGTAATTGTGAGATTTAAGTTATGAATGGCTAAGATGATGTAAAAAATGTAAACCAAGGAAATTGAGGTAATTGGTGAACTGGGAGGCCAGAGTGTTTGATGGGACATCATCTCAAGCATGTTGAAAGAAAGAGGAAGACCATGAACCAGGTGCTGAAGTCTTTGAGGAAAAGAGGAAAAACAACCTGGGGCTAGCAGATGACTGCAACAAGAAGCTGGACGGATATAGATAGATAAAGTGAACCTCAAAAGAGGATAAGCTTATTTATAATGTGGCATCAAAAAGTATTTGTTCTCAGAATATTCTTCACTGCCCCTAGGACATGCCAATTATAAGGTGTCTGTACTTTCACATTTCATGGTTCCCTTTTCTCCCAAACAGGATGGGGTAGAAATTCAAGCCCAACAAATATTTATTAAGTTCTGACTTTGTGCGGAACACTAGGTGAGATACTAGGAGAGATACAGGGTTTAAATAAATAGAGAAGAAGAATATGACATGCACAAACAAGTCTAATACAAAACGACACCTAAGTACATTAAGTAGTTTCAAAATACTATGAGAAGTCCAAGGTAGTAAAAAGCATTACTCAGTGGGGGGAAAGGGAATATCAGATGGCTCCATTGAGGAAGCAGCATTTGAACTGGCTTTAAAAGATGAGAAGGATTGTTAAAAGCAAATGGAGACAGAAGAAAAAGCTCCAATCATAAAGAACAGCGTGTGCATAGGTAAAGGGCCAACTAAGTACAGTGGACAGCAAATAACTAGTTTTATTGGAGCATTGAACACATGAAGAAAAATCATATATGATTTGAACAGCCTCGAATTGTGGAAGCCTAAGAAATTTGTTTTGTTCACTTGAGTAGAAAGTCAAAGAAGGCTAAATAGAGGAATGTTAGAACCAGATCTATATATTCTTCAGTCAGTTTTTAGTCGTGTCTGACTCTTTATGGCCCCATTTTGAATTTTCTTGGCAAAGATATTGGAGTGGTTTGCAATTCCCTTCCCCAGCTCATTTTACAGATGAAGAAACTGAGGCAATCTAGGTTATATGACTTACCTAGTAAGTGTCTGAGGTCAGATTCAAACTAAGGATGATGAATCTTCTTGAATCCAGATGTGGCACTGTGTCACCTAGCTGTCCCTTATCTATACCTAAGTAAGATTAATCTGGTATTGCTGTTAAAGATGAATTAGAGAGCGGAAAGAATGGAAGTTCTGTTAGGTATTCTCAGAGTTCAGAGAGAGAGAGTGAGAGCATAATTGCAAGAAGGGTAGCAGTGAAAGTAAAGAGAAGGCAATATGTGAGAGAGTGTGTAAACAGAATCCACACAACTGGCAAATTCCTACCTCCTGGTCCCTCTCTCCTTGTAATTGTCTCCATCTGCCCAGACAAAAATCCTTCCCTCCTTCTATCTTACTCTGTTCTCTCATCCCTAGCCATCTCAGCTTCTTTGCCCACAAATCCCACAATGTTTTCTGTAATCCTGCTTATATCATTATGTAACTTCTCTTCATTGGAGAGCTTCTGGCATTCATAGAAACCTGCCTCCTTGGGGACGACGGAGTCACCATAGATACCCTCTTCGGTATTCCTTCTTTTGTGCCTACAACATCCTGGCTAAGAGAAGGAGTGAGTAAATTCCTTATTCCTTGTAGTCATATCCAGACTCTTCCTTCAATACAATCATTTAGCAACTTATCTTCCTTAGATGTTTATTCTCTCTGTCTGAATCATTGACTCTAAAGTCTTGTTGCAGTCATGTACGGGGTTGTTTTTTTTTTTCTTAAGTATTTCAATACATGGTTCATAATCTTCCTCTCTACTTCAATCCCTGACTTTAAACTAGGGGATTTCAATATGCATAACATCCCATGTAGATTTAGAAGGTTGACTCGGTAGAAGAAAATACATTTGTTGGAATAGTAAAGGAACTGGAATATTAAATATTAATTACTTTATTTATAATCATGTATATTTAATTTAAACATTTTATTTAATATAAACATTTTATAATTTATTGAATATTTAATATAAACATTTTATTGTTTATTGAATATATTTTATTTAATTAATTATAACATTTTATTTAATATTTAAATTAATTTAAGTTAAAATAAAATATTTTCTATTTATACATATAAAGAAATATATTTTAGATATAAATATATTTTCTATTTATATATGAAGAAATATATTTTTAAATATAAATATATTTTCTATTTATATGTGAGAAATATATTTTTAAATATAAATATATTTTCTATTTATATATTTTAAATATAAACATATTTTCTATTTATATATGAAGAAATATATTTTAAATATAAATATATTTTCTATTTATATGTGAGAAATACATTTTAAAATATAAATATATTTTCTATTTATATATTTTAAATATAAACATATTTTCTATTTATATATGAAGAAATATATTTTAAATATAAATATATTTTCTATTTATATGTGAGAAATACATTTTAAAATATAAATATATTTTCTATTTATATATTTTAAATATAAACATATTTTCTATTTATATATGAAGAAATATATTTTAAATATAAATATATTTTCTATTTATATGTGAGAAATACATTTTAAAATATAAATATATTTTCTATTTATATATGAAGAAATATATTTTAAATATAAATATATTTTCTATTTATATGTGAGAAATATATTTTAAATATAAATATAGTTTCTATTTATATATGAAGAAATATATTTTAAATATAAACATATTTTCTATTTACATATGAGAAATATATTTTTAAATATAAATATATTTTCTATTTATATCTTTTTAAACATAAATATATTTTCTACTTATATATGTAAAGAAATATATTTTAAATATACATATATGTATATATTATACTTAAATTTTTAATTAAATAACAAAATATTAAGAAATATTGGAGGGGGGAGCAGTAAGAATCTGGAGTGGCTAAATAGTCATTCTAATTGATCTTTTCCTTTAGTTTAACAGTCCATCACTGGACCTCTTTGGTACAGATACTAAACCAGAGCAAGTCACAATCAGCTCATACCTCTATATCATGTTTTGATTCTTGTCTGTGACTTCCTATAAATCCAACGCAAAGAAGCAACCACCCATGGTAGGAGTCTCCTCTGGTTCCTGGGGTAGGAGAGCAAGCACTGGGCTTATCTATCTGCTTAGCCCTCATTCTTGCTCCATGACTTTTTAAGTCTGACATTTCCTAGTTGAACTTTTATTTGCATCACTCCAATGCAATTCCTCTTTATTACCCAGGCTATACGGCTATGAGTCATTGAACACCGCAATCTCCGATGAAGCAAAACTGCAGATGTCCAAAGAGGAGTGAAAAGATGCGATGTTGGTGGGTGTGAGTGGGCTGCCACGCTGACGATGAGTACCCGTAGCATAAGGGATATCCAGGAATGTGCAGATCAGCCCTTTGAAATGAATTCTTTTCTTGAATATTTAAAGAATCGTCTTTAGGCCTGGTTGAGTTTCGTCCTCACGAAAGAGGGAAGCATGACAGATGCCGCCCAGAGGACCCTTATAAACAAGTACATTAGTTAAATACTACCCAGATTCTCGCGGAAAGGGTCAAGGAACACCTCCTCGTGGGTGAGCGCCCTTTCCGAAGTATTTCATGCTTCTTTGGTTAGTGAGCACCAATTAAAATTTCCCTCTAATCCACCTGCAGCTTGGAGACCTCTGTTAACTTCAAGTAGCCTTAGCTAATTGCTACAACAATATTCTTGTACAATTTCCCATATAAAAATTCAAGAACATCTTATTGCCACATTTATGCTATTGCACATTATGATATTACTTTGCTGATGTAAAGGAACACTGAACAGTGTTATTCTCTGCACATTTAGAGTTACAGAATTGTGGATATTAGCAAATGTGTATTTGTAATAGACTCCTTAATAGTATTATTCAATGCACAGCATAACCATCCCCTGTACATTAGTATTTACATTAAGAATATAATTTATTTTTTAATGGAATAGTCTAGGGTACGGCGGAGCTTTTGCTGATGTTTTGGAGCTTGAAATGGGATTTCTCTCCAACTTCATTATCTCTTTCTTTCTCTTTCTCCAGAATCTTGTTTCCTTTCTGCTTATGCAATTTTATTGTGATATCTGACAACAAAATAAAAATACAGACTACAGGAATCTTCTGACACAGTCGCTAGTGGAATATCATTCAGATACTGAGACCAATAGAGCTACCAAGAATGGTTACAGAATCCATTAGTTATAAACATGTTTACTTTTATATTAAAATCCTCAGAGTTTCCTTTCCTTCCAGTTTCTGCTATTGGAATGATAAATAGCAGGTTTTCCAGAGACACCCAGAAAGTGCAATCAGACTTCTAGATCTAGGCCAATCTGCCAGGCTGGCTCAGGGGAGACCTTGCTGGTTGAGTACCATGATGACAGCACCAAGTTGTTTTCTAGGGTCACTTGGAAGAAGAACTCCTTATGGAGTGGCTGAGTACCTCATTTAGACACTATTCAGAAGTAGTCCAAGGCTTCCCTCCTTTTTATTCCCTATAATATGCTGCTCCTGAGACAATGTTTTGATTTTGGGGTTCTCCCTTTATCCATTAATGGTAAGAGGGACTCATCTCCCAGAGAAAATCATCAATGGCATTCATAAAGTCCTAAGGAACAAGCAGAATCTTTCTTTGTGCTCTTGCTAAAGGCAGTCTGAGATAGTGAAGAAGAAATTGATGGTGAAGCCTGGAGGATTTTGGTTCAAGACCTAACTCTACCACAGACTGGCTGTTTGACCCTCGCCAAGTCACTTAACTGCCAAGTACTCTAGGAAATCCCTAAGATTATAAATTGCAGAAGTGCCAACCTGCATGGGTAAAAGGGAGTTCTATGACCAGGAGATCTCAAAATCAAGAAAATCACAAATCCAGTTTCTTATCTTTATATGTTGGACCAGAGAGCCTCTGAAGTACTTTTTCACTGAAAATCATGTGATTCAGTTTATTACTACCACTAAATAGTGCTACTAGCTCTGTAACTTTAGCAAGCCCCTTAAACTCTGAGTCTGAATTTTCACCTCTGAAAAATGGATGCTGTACTTACTACACGGAGATATTATGAGGAATAGAATAGGTCTGATCATCCTTTGTTGTTGTTGTTTAGTCATTTTTAAGTCAGGTCCAACTCTTTGTAACTCCATTTGGGATTTTCTTGGCATAGATACTGGAATGGTTTGCCATTTCCTCCTCCAGAGCAACAGCTGAGACAGAGTTCATCAATCTGCCCAGGGTCACACCAGAAGTGCCTGTTAAACTCAGAAAGATGATTCTTCCTGACTCCTAGTCCAGCGCTCTCTCCACTGCACCACCTAGCCCTAGAAAGCCATGTAAAATTGAGTTTTGGGGCTCACCACCAACACACATGTGCACACAAGCAACTGCAGTTGCTCTCTATTACCTCTAAGGTGCAAATATAAAAAGCTCTAATCCTCATATAGCTTAGCCCCATTCTACTTTTCCAGTCTTCTTCCATCTTACTTCTACCATGTACTCTGATCCACTGACACTGGCCTCTTGGCCACTCCATCTCTAAAGTTCTGGGCATTGTCTCTGGCTGTTCCCCATACCTGGAATATTGTCCTTCCCCAATTACACCTACTGACTCCCATGGCTTCCTTTAAGTCGCAGCTAAAATCTTTCTTTTTCCTATCTTTTATAGGAAGACTTTTCCAACCCATCTTAGTTCTAGTGCCTTTCCTCTGTTAATTATTTCCTATTTTTCCTGAATTCAACTTGTTTTTATATATTTATTACATCTTTATTGTGAGCTCCAGGAGGGCAGGGACTATCTTTTGCATTTTTGCATCCCCAGGGCTTAGCATAGTGACTAGCACATAGGAGGTACCTAATAAACATTAATTGATTGATTCCTGGGCCAAGGCAAACCATGAAGCAAATACCCAATGTCTTGTGGTGCCCCACAGACCACTTCTATTTCTGCAGTGGCCATTGCAAAGTGGCTACAAAAGGGACAGAAGCTGTTAAGAATCACACAACTTTTTGGCTGTCAATAAACATTAACTTAGGAGCTGCTACTCTAAATGTGAGAGTCTTTTCCAAAGGAAAAGGAGGAATGGCATCACTAGTCTGACATTCTTGTTATAAATTAAGTCAGAAGGCAAAGGAAAGTTGCAGCTAAATGGAAGGAAGGGTTCTCAGATATTCCTTAGGCAAAGAGGTTGAGAGAATTGGCTTTATTATACATCCAAAGGTAATTTAAAACATTATTTCAATAGGTATTTGGTCATCTCTCTTGTAATGCAGGATTGATGCAAGAATCTCTTGCATTTGCAAAATCACCAGGAGCAATCCTGGCAGTTAGGGAAACAGAATGGGAATGTTGACCCAGCCAGCTGCTGGTCTCACAGCCAAACCTTTGGAGCTGGTACTATAATTATCCCTGGACCACCAACTGTGGGGTTCTGATTTCCTTGACTTCCTCTGTCATCCTGCTATCCCCTGTATCTCCCCTTGGGACCTGGGAGGAGAGAACTTGGTGGGAGGAGAACGTGGGAAATTAGTTTACTTAGGCAGGCAGGGACACCCCTAAACCAAGCCATTACCCTCATTTGTTAACCTGCTAGACCACTCTACATCAGGGCAGTGGAATTTATCCCTCGCTGAGGTGCTGGTTCCCTCAGCCTGACCCTACCTTCTGAGACCCTCTGCCACCACTGGCCTTCACCCTTAGCAACAGTTTCCCAGACCTTAATCCTCTTCCCTCAGCTTACCCTTGCATTTAATAAACCCCTCCTACTGAATAAGATATACTCTTCTAAGGCCTTATTCCATGCAGATGATCCATCCTACCCTTAGTGAGACTTTGGTGACCTAGGTGGAGGTGAGAGAAGTATAAATAATGGCAAATAAAGTAGTTAATGCACTTTTAAATGATAAAGAATTCAAATCCATAGTTGGTTAATAATAATATTATTGATTAAAATGTTGATTTATTATTTATGAATTATTATATAGTTACATATATTAAAATTTGTTAAATATTGATTAGTAATAAAGAAATCCAGATCCATAAATCAAATCTATATAATACCAAGAAAAGGTAGAAATACCAATTATTTGAGTATTCCCCAAACTATAAGTTGAAATAAATCTCAATTTCCCTAATGCCTAAATTCCCATATTGAAGTGATGTAAATAATGCAATGTCTCATTCTGGATACTCTATAAAGAAAAAAATACTCTCTGATCAATGTTGCTTAGAATCATGAAAAGTAGCAGCATGCAGATGAAGAGAATGACCCCATTTTTAGAAGAAAAACTAACATAAAATAAAGCAATATTAACAACAAAACAACCAAAAAATGCTGTATGGGGAATTAATTTTCACTTAGGACATGACTCATTTCATTTTTTGAGTATTTAGTCTTTTGGGTTTTGGGGGTGAGGGTTTTTTTTGGTAGCATCAAAGTGCTTATATATATTTTATATATAGATATATATACACACACACACACACACATATATATATATATACACACAGTTGTACCCTATTGTTTCACAGATCACAAAGGGGATAGCCATAATAAACTATAATCCAGAAAATATCAAAATTTCATCATCAAATTGGCGTGAGTGGAAATTTGTGTGTGTGTATGTGACTGATTTGAATTTTGCTTTTTTTTAAAGCATCATTTACACACATCACTCATAGAAGTATGCTGAGCCCCATACTTCAAACCAAAGCCAAAATGATTTGTATGATGTCTAACTGTGGCTTTGGTTGACATTAAAAAACAACTACAACCCTTGATGGAATTATTTCCTTATAAATCACTGCAGCCCATCTATTATATTGCTGCTGTATTTTTTCTTTCTGACAAAATGTCTAATCTTTGCATAGTAGTTAATGAAAGTTGTGTTCTTAGAAGCATATATTTTAGGTGGTCTTTGAACCACTTATGAAGCATTGATTATGTTCTCACTCAGAACTCGGTCTAATAACAGCTGTGGTTGAAGGGATTTTTCTTCCCGTCTTGCTTTCTTAATTTACACAACACAAAGAGGTCTGGTGAATACGGATAGTGCAAATGACTTAAATAATTTATCAAAGTTGGAAATCGATCTGTAGGATTAAGGGAAAAAATACCTGACATTTAAATAGCACTTCAATTTTTTTTCACAGTTTTTTTTAACTAATCCAGACCTAAGATTTCATTGGTTTGGGGGGAATTTGTCACTGGAAATCCCCTTCAATCATGAAGATCAACGACTCACCCATAACTGATTTGGTGAATGATTGGAGTCCTGAGAAGTTGTCTTTTCCATAATCATACCATCGCTATGTTAGGGATCACATTAGAACCCAGGTCTTCTTGACCCCAAAGCTGGTCCTCTAACTTCTACGTCATTTTAGCTGCCTTTATATTTATTACCTTAAATAATCCTAACCATAGCACCGGGATGAAATGGATCAAATATTATTTTCATTATAAAAATGATAGTGGCAGAGAGAAGGTCAGTGATTTGCCCAAGAAATCAGCTTATATTCAGGAAGGTCTTAAATCAGGCTTTAACTCCTACTCTATGCTTCCTTTGGGAATACAAACACACACACACACACACACACACACACACACACACACACACACACACTCTGTCTGTGTCTATCTCTAGGTAACGTGGCCCATAAACCCTGCATGAGCTGAAACAATTAGAACCATTCAGAATTGTTAGGATTGTCGGCTCTGGCTTGAGAGAAGCAGGTTGGATTTGGGGTTCTGCCTTAGTTTAGTTTGCTAAATATTAGAAATCGATATAATTCCAAAGGGGCTGCTATTCTTTAGTAGGTTCTCCGCCGTTTCTGAGGAAGTCCTTGGAAATGTACATCCATTTCCTTTGGTGCCGTAATTAAGATGCCAGTAAAAATGCTTTAGTCAATAGCCATGAAATGCCAAGTCTGGTGGCGGCCATCAGACCTGGACTCAGATGCTCCTGCCACTCACCCTTGTTCCAACTCCCGTTTTGATAGGTGGCGGGAGGATCATCTAGTGATACACCTTAACATTCCCAACACCAAAAAGAGCTTTCTGTATCAATTTCTTCACATTTGATGTTGTTGACAAATATGGATCAGAATGGATATGTAATTAGGAAAGGCCGTATACTCTGCTTTGGCAGAAAATTCACATCGTTGAATTTTGGTTCCCAGATTTCTGCTTTATCTTCTATAGAGTACTTTGTAATAAAACAAGAATTTTTGTTTTGTAATAAAACAAAAAAAATATTATGAAGAGATGAGTCATTTGAAGGAAAGAAGTACACTCATTACTCATCTTCCAGGCATAGGTCAGACACAAGCACTAAATGTGGTATTCATTATTACTTTATTAACAATGTGGCTTACAATTTTTCAAGTAAAAAGGGGATTTTTTTTCATTTAGAATAAAAATTAAAATATAACTCTGAATATAGATTTTCATTTATTTACATGAAAACATATATACAGAATACAATCTTACAGCAAACTAACAACATGCCCTTTGTCCTGCAAATTTCAAAAGTAAAAACACCATCAATTTTTTCTTTTACACACCAAAAAGTACACAACATGAATCAAATTTCAATACAAACTATTCAAACTGGAATGCAAAACAGCAAAAGGGCTTTCAACATTCGCCACTAGAAAGAGTTTATGCTTCTAAACATCATGCTACTTCCCATTTTTGGACAATAAATGAAATTTTTCTGTCATTTTTCATTTGTCTCAATTACCCAGCATACAAATGATTATTATTAATTTTTTTAGCAAAAGATTGTCGTCCTACAAGTTTTTTCTTCACTGCATCTTTTCCATCCACATGGGACTCTTGTAATTTCTGGTTAAGGTTTGGCACTGTTTACATTCTCATTGTTATCTGACCTTAACCATTTTCTCACTGATAGTTTTAAGAAAAAATAATGAAAATCGAGTATAACTTTGGATATCAAACTATGATTTAAAATAATGGAATAAATGTGAAAAAATTTGGCCAAAACCAAAAGCAGCTTCATGCGTTGGCATTTTTTAGTGTGTTAGAAAGATGTTTTGGTAAAATAAGTGATTTGAACCAGGCTAATTAAGATTCGAACCAAAATATTTAGTAGGTCCATGGCATACTATGACTGATGGCTGAAACTGGGAAAATACATTAATTTAACCAGGGCAAATACTATTTAATTTAAAGGGAGGGGCATAGACTAATTTTGAGCACATTTTATTTTAAGAAAAATTGCACATTCCTATTATGAGGACACCTTACATTATTATTGTTACCACTTTTCTATAATTTTTTACTTGCTGCTGAATTATTATTGCACCAAAGAGAAAATGAGAATATCTGTTACTCCAAAGGTTTCTTCTTCAGAAACTATGGATGTCTTGCTTTGTCTTCTCTCTTTAAATATCTTTGCCCTCTAATAGTATTCTAAAAATGGAAGAAATTGAGCCTTATGATCTCTGTCAAAAAGTGAGCCTGATGATCTAAATCACAGCAAAGTGGTTTTTAATACGTTTTTCATTTTCAGTTATAAACACAAATATAAATTGCTTTTTAAAAAGAAGTATGAAAGCCCTCAATGCTTTCAAAATGTGGCAGGTTAAGAAGAAGCATCTTAGAATGGAGTGTTTGTTACAAGATACAAAAGCAAGGCTCAGTGTTCTGCCTCACTTAACTATCACAGTTCTAAGAAGATTAGGAAATTCCTGTCAATCTGTGATTGGCAAAAAAATGTTTTGTTTCCTAAAAGTATTAGCCTGCACCAAAGGTTTGGATCATTATAACTTACTGAGGAGTGAATTGAGAATTAGCTTTAAATGTAGTAGGGTGGGGGAGAACAGAGGGAAAAGCAGGAAATTTTAAACTTTGTCTCCATAAAATTTTGCAAACTCACATCATGTTTTAAATACATTCTGGGAGCTTATTCTATACAAAGAATATTAAGGAATTCTCTTATACAGAATCCTTCATCATGACAATACTATATTCCTGACTTTTTTTTTTAAATTACACCTCCTTTAATTTTTCCTTTGTACAGCTATTGGCTGTGTTTAAAAGTAAGGAAATATTTATATCAAGGGTGGAAATACAATCCTCCTGGTGGGATATAGCAATATAACCTATAATTTCTTTTTGTTTGCTATGGAGCAGGAGGCAAATTAAGTTAGGTGTCAAGGGTAGAAGTTGCATAATGTACAAAGGGCCAAAGTGTTTGGGGGAATCTGATCTAAAAAGTATTGTTAAGGGAGACAAATTACATTACCGGGCACTAGAATGAAACAATGTGGAAGAACTAAGAAAACTCTTTGGAGAGCAGTTGAATAAAAAGAGACTATAGCTATAATCTTGAGGGCGCAAAGAAGAGATTGTGGATAGAAGTTTGGGGAGGGCCCAGCACGGTGATGGTGGTGGACTTCTGGACCTTCAATACATGATCTCAGAGTCTTCGTACCCTTCTAATTAGCAGTGGTGGAGAGGAAAAATTTAACTGGTCTTCAGAAACTTTTATCAATTTAATAGAAATGGAGGAAAACCATATCTAAAGGAATCTGTGTATATGGTTTTTTTTGGGGGGGGGCACAGTGGCTCTTTTAAATTTGAAGAAATGATACACACTGAATTTAAGAATTTAAAAGTTCTGGAAGATATCAGCAAGTTAACTAAGCTATGTCAGGGCTGTATAGTAGCATCACAAGCTAAGGGAAGAAAGCTTCCCAAATCCTGCATGTGTTTGATTTAAACATCATAGCCCTAAAATGAACTGTTTTTTGTTTTTCCCTCAAGGGCTGTGAGGATGGTCACCATGGAAGAGGCTCGACTTTGAGGCTGTAGCCATCTCCTCCTCCTCCCATGCGCATACAAAGACTGAGTCCATGATACACTCACCCCATCCTTCCCTGGTTATCTGGCAAAGGGCACACGGAGAGAAAGTGTAAGCATAAGGGAAACCGTCAGCATTGTGGTTCCACGATCCAGAGCCAGGCAGAGTATCCAGTTAGAAATTCTCCCGGCTTTAACTTACGGGCTTCCTTCACACCTAGGTTGGTCCCGCCGCCCTCCCTCCCTTTCCTCTCCAAACTCCACTTTCTGGAAAGGGCAGCAGAAGTGGATATCAATATCAAAAGCAAATGTGGCGTGGTCGGCTCATTCCTTCACATTTGCTGAAACAGAAATAGCACAGTTTGAAAAGGCCACAGAAAAAAGATCATGAAGGAATCTGCACAGAGAAAAGGCCAAAATTCTTGACAAGTCTCAGGAAAGTGAAACTTCACGAGAAGGAGGCCCCGGGGCGAGGAGACCCAAAGGGAGGTCCACACTGGCTTGGAGAATATGTTTTAAAACTCTACTACAAACCAATGGTGAATCACACGGCATTTTTCTAGCATTACTGTGATGTCAGCAAGCCTTCTTGTAAATGGTGCTCCATCAGGGTTCTCCAAACAAAAGTCCATTCATTAAAGGTTTATAACGTGGCTGTAAACACTAGCTTTAACAATCTCAATAGCAGAAGATATTCATGTAAAAGTCTTGCTTTTGTTGAAGCCAGTCCCAATATGCTAAACAAAGGTCAGCATCTCCAATCTGACTTGCCAGAGCAAGCTTAACTGAAGACATATCCCCATGGTGGTTATAGGAGGGAGCCCAGGTCACGGGAATATAGACACTGCCTCTGCAGAGACCAAATTTTGGGTGGGGAATGATCAAAATAGTGATTTTAGATAAGTCGTCAAGTGAAGATGGGAAACCACCATTGTGGAGCTCAACTCCTGAATAATTTAGAACTTGTTCCTAATTTCATATATTTTTTAAAAGCCCAATGAATTAAAATCACAACAGGTTAGGATCATTCTTTGAGACACTTCCATGTCTTGATGAATGGCTTGAGTTACTGATTGGATCGGACGGAGGATTCTTTTGGTCCAAGAGCACTCTTATCCCGGAGCCATAGAGAGGTCTGCATAGGCAGTCAGCTTCCTGAAGGACTGATGCCTACCTGCACAAGGTTCCAGGTCGGTCTGGGGATGTGGATGGAGTTGGGGTTACAGCGTGACCGGGGGAAGATTGTGGGGGGTCCAGTTTTGTCTACCCAGATAATGCCATTAAGAGAACAGAGAGCAAGTGAGGAGGGGAGGGGGGTAGGTGGTATTCAGTTCACAGTCATCATTGCTGCTTCTCCCTTTCGTGGTGTTGAAGTTTAATATGTGAAATCTGGGCTACTTAACCAAAACAAAACCATGCCACGCGGTCAGGGAACAACCCACTGTGGACTCCACCGAAGCAATTTTAGGTTGTCTATGACAAAAGTGCCTCTAATAACCCCTCCTCTGAAATGTTCCTTTTCCTTGTTTTGGGATGCTCAAGTAATTCCTTTCAACATGTCCTGCAGCAGTTCCACTTCTTTAGGAGAATCAGGAGAACCCCCTCCCTGATCCGGTTACAAATATAAAGGTACAAAAGCTTTATTTCATTGAGTTGTGAATACTGTGTCTCTGCAGACTTTTTCTAGATTCCAGCTCTCCCTTCCCAAGCTCACATTTTCCTAGAGTGCTGACAAACCTAGAGGATTAGTTGGTCTTTTCAGAATCACATCCTGTTTTAATATGTATATTTATCAACACTCATGTGTATAAATGGGACAGAAATGTGTTGAACACTAGGATCGATTTGCAATGGTAGAAGTCACTTGAAATTGCAATCATACACATTTCAATATGAAAGAAGTGTGGACAAATCTGTTTGAGGCTTATTTGTAGCTTTTTTTTTTTTAAAGTTGCCTAGTCCTTATCCCACATAACTGCTGAATAAACACACCACCAACTCCTAACCTTTTTCTTGAAATGAGTAGGATGCCCTAATGAGAGAAGGCGCCGTGGGTTTGGTGGGAAAGAGGGAGCCAGGTTCCCTACGCTTCTGCTGTATCGTGGGGATGCCACAACATAAGACAGCAAGTTCTGCTCTCACAAAGCGGTGGCTGGGAGAGGTCAGTGTGCTTCTAAAACAGAGACATCTTCAAGAAATCTGTGGGGGTCAGAGGCTGGTTAAGCAGTCTGGGTCTTTCTCACACTGAGATTTTCCTTAGTGCTTCGATTTCACATGTCTGCAGGCAGAAGAAAGTCTATCGGCAAAGGGCCCTTCTTCCCCCACAGAGGAATCCTCCTCGTGGAGAGGGGCTAGACTTAGTTGGCATATTGTGCATAGAATGCAACTTTAACTCTTTCGATCTGATGGCAGAGCTTGATGGCAGGTCCCAGCTTCAGCTCCATGCACTCCTGCACCGTGGGAAGGGTCAGCAGCAGGAGCGCTTGGCCGTCGATGTCCTGGCAGAAGGAAACAAGGGTTAGATGTTGGGGGCTTCAATTCCTTTCTATCATGCATTCCTTTGGTAGCCTGCTGGAATCTATGCTTTTCTAAGAATAATGTTTTCAAATGCACAAAATTACCAAAAAAAAAAAACTGGTTATACTGAAATTGTTTAAAAACAGTTCTTATATCTTAGCTGCCATGGAGATTGGAAACGGAACCCTCAGCGACCCGCATCGTCTGCAGACGCTACACCTACCAGGAGGACCCAGGAGCTGCTACTATGGGGATGGGGACGGCCCCAAGAAGGATCTCCTGCCTTGCCGAAGCCTAAATTATCAACGTGAAAAGTCAGTCCTCTGGCTCTTGTAACATCCATGATCCTGAGAGAAGTTAAAGCTGCATCACAGAATTCCATAGTGCCGAGGGCAACATGGATCATGGATGTTACAGTCTTCAAATGGATCATGGATGTTAGAGTCTTCAAAGAACGTTGGTGTGTGGAGTGTTCAGAAGTATTTGATGGAGGGAAAGTAATTAACAGCTAGCTGCGAGCAAGGCAGAGCAAAGGTGTGAAGAGGGAGCTGGGCAGAAAAGTGAGGGCAGGGAGGGCTGCAGTGGAGCGTAAGAAGATGCCAAAGACACATCCAAATGATTGAGAATTTTTGTTAAGCCAGCCTGAAGTACGCAACGATAAAGAGATGGATGTCCTCTTATAGAGAGGAGAAATTTAGAGGAACACTTTAAGCCAAACACTTCAATTCTTGGACTGGTTAAGAAGTGACCTTGTTGTGAACAAATGCCCAAATCCTGCATGATGTGGCCTTGGTGAGCGGGCTGCCAGCATCCCTTCCCAGGACACTTATCTGGATGTGATTAGAACCTCGGAGGGTCTGAAACTTCCAAGATTATCCCAGCCGTGATCCCTCCAAGCTATAATCGGGCAAGTGCAATTAATGTATAAGACATGGCCAATATCCACAAACAGAAAATGATTAGTTTTATGTTTGTGTGAAGACTTCTGTCTTCAAAGTAATGGTCTCCTAATTGAACTGAATGATCAGAATTCTGGCAGAAAATGGTGTTAACAACAAAGTTCCCTCTATCTTGAGACCAAGAGACTAAACACAAGGACAAGTGATAAATATATCACTTGGTCTAGCTCAAAACTGTCATATTTATGTGCTAACACACTAAAATAATGAAAACTGCCACATTTAAAAACAAACTAGAAGGCTGAGTACAGATATGTTGATAATGGGACAATCCATTAATTTGTTGATCACTGACTAATGGTAGGGATGACATATATCAAGAAATCACTGCCCTATTGCTAAAGATGCAGAGTTTTGATAGATTTTTAGAGCCATAAAGGGAGCTTAGGGAACTGTGTTTCCATTCATCTGTAAAATAAAGAGGCTGGTCTATATGATCTCTTAAGATTCAAATCTGATTGCATTTGGGACTATAAATTACACACATCAGCCCAAATCCAGATTTGATGTTATAAGCTTTAAGTCACAGAAACTTCAATTTCTTATTCACATTGTGTTTAATCACGCTTATTTCCACTTGTAGCATCTAATTTTACTTTCAGAACATGCCTATTAGTGCCTAGCAGACAAGTAAAGTTATTTGCCTAAGGTTATATAGTCATTCAGGGACCTAGCCCAAAGGGGTGACACCTGACTTTATGCGCACATTCGCAACACTAGGGGTGGTGAATTAGCCAGTGATAGTCCTTGAAGCAAGTAGGATGAAAATGTTATTAGTATTAGTAGTACTGATGTTGTTAATAAGAGACTGGCATTTACATATCACTCTCAAGTTTGCAGAGCACTGATAAACATGATCTCATTTTATTCTCACAGTAATCCAGGGAAATAGATGATATTATTATTGCATTTTACAGACTAGGAAACTAAGGCAGAAAGAGGCTAATTGACTGGGCCTGGGTCTCCAAGACAGGATAAGAACTCAGGAACTCCAGACTCCAGGTCCAGAAGGTATCCGTTGTGCCTCCTGGTTTATTACGTTCCCATAGGTCAGTACTATGTCTTTATTATGCATCGCCTATGCTTGCTACTCCTTGACCCTGAGAATGAAAACCTTAAACGATCCCACAGGTGTGTCCTCTACACTCCCCTATTACTGTCGAAGGGGATGCTCATTGTCCCCATCACCCAGGCTTGTAATCTTGGCGTCCCCCTCGATTCTTCACTTCTCCTTCATCTCGCATATCTGATCCATGATGGAATCTTTTCGTTTCTCCCAGAATCCACCAAATAGGCGCACATTTTTTTTTTATGTTGTCTTCCCACTGGAATGGGACTTCTTTGAAGGCAGTGTGTGTGTGGGGGGGGGAGGGGGTCTTTGCCTTTCTTTGTACCACCCAATAATGGTTAGCATGATTCCTGACACATCGTGCACACTTATTACATGATTTGTGTCTTGACATAAACAAAAACTTAATCTTTGATTTTGAAGGCAATTCAGTACCTGTAAGGGCTCAGGATAATTATTTTGAACAATAATTATTAATATACACTTCCATAGGGGTAGAGGGTGTAAAAATTGTTCCCCTCTCCCCTTTTAGATATCAAATATTCAACTAATTTCCCTGTCAAGGACTCTTTTTTATTAAACTATATTGGAAAATAGACAACCCAGGATCAAGTTATTTAAGCTTTTCTGTTCTATGGATGATAGGTATATAAATGTGCATGTTTGGAGTATGAAATGTTAAGTATTTAAAAAGCCCATGGTAGAAGAGCAATGTTATAAAATTTTAGATCTAATTGGAAAATATGTAATTCTTGCAAATGTTTCTTTTTGTTTATAACAATCTAATAGTTTAAAATATTGAAAGCAATAAACGAATATAACTATTTCACTTTTAAAAACTGTGATGTTCTAACACCTCAGACACTTTCCTAGGCAAGTCAATTAACCCCGACTCCCTAGCTCCTGCCACTCTTCTGCCTTGGAATCAATAATTAATATCAATTCTAAGATAAAAGGTAAGGGTTAAAAAAGATGATCAAGCCTGTGGGGATATGTGTTTCATTTAAAATACTTGAAAGTCACCCAAAGGAAACCTCAGTGAAATCAGAGTCTTAGTGTTTGGTCCAATAATGCTAACTAATTAGTAAAGTATAGTAATTAAAGCTCTAATTTAACAAAAGAGGGGAATCAAGTGCCCATTCACATTGGAAGTTCAGTAAGTAATAGCCAGCTACTCTGATGGACAAAATTCTTAATGTTAAATTTGAATTTTAAAATGAATAAGTATACTCTCCATTAAAACTACTTTATCTTCCCTTTAAGGAGAAAAATAATAATATTCTCAACAGTCAGTATTTGGATTCATGTTTTTCTAATTGATTCTGGAAAGGCCAGCTGGGGATTAAGGAATCCACCAGATCTAATGAGTAGGACCAGAATAAAGACAATGTAGTACAGTGGGAAAAGAACACTGAATTTGGACTCAGAAGAGCTGATTTCAAATTTATAAAATAAGGGGGCTATTTTCCCCTAAGGTTTCTAAGTCATGAGCCTATGCACTCAACTTTATGGAATCAGCCTAAAACTTTCTATTTCTAGTCCTTAAATTTCACGAAATAAATTATATATATATGTATACATATATATATATGTATACATANTTTAAAATGAATAAGTATACTCTCCATTAAAACTACTTTATCTTCCCTTTAAGGAGAAAAATAATAATATTCTCAACAGTCAGTATTTGGATTCATGTTTTTCTAATTGATTCTGGAAAGGCCAGCTGGGGATTAAGGAATCCACCAGATCTAATGAGTAGGACCAGAATAAAGACAATGTAGTACAGTGGGAAAAGAACACTGAATTTGGACTCAGAAGAGCTGATTTCAAATTTATAAAATAAGGGGGCTGTTTTCCCCTAAGGTTTCTAAGTCATGAGCCTATGCACTCAACTTTATGGAATCAGCCTAAAACTTTCTATTTCTAGTCCTTAAATTTCACGAAATAAATTATATATATATATATATATATGTATACATATATATGTATGTCTGTATGGAGAGAGAGAGAGAGAGAGAGAGAGAGAGAGAGAGAGAGAGAGAGAGGCATGTCTGTATGCAGTTTCAGGCCTTTTCTTCTCCCTTCCTACTTCAAATTTTTAATTTTGAACAAAATGAGTATTATTTTTATCTTTTTCTCATAATAATTTAGCAATTGGATGTTAAAGCATTCATTTCTTGTTTCTGTTTTAGTTGCTGCATATAGTTTTCTATGCTGTAAATGGGTGCAGAGTGATATCTTATTAATTCCCAGCCTTTCACCTAACCTGGAAAGCAATCGTTCAGTTTGCAGTTTTATCAATGACTCTGCCCGACTGGTAAATGTTTCTTCTCCTTTATGTGTGATAGAAAGGGGCAAGGAGAATCCTGGAAAGTAGTCTAGATAGCAATTTTACAAAACTGATAACCCTGATGCATGCTTTAAACAAGAGCAAGCCCACCATTCTCAGCTTACTATGAAAACAGAGAAGATTCTGTATAGCAACAGGCCTGAAATCAGGCAGGTTTTGACATCATGTCTTTGTTCATTGTATTATCTTGCCTTGTCTGTCTGGAGAATTCTGTACCAAGGAACATGCTTACTATCTGTTTGTTATAGAAACTCAAGTTTTTAAATCAAAAGTTCTTAATTTGGGGTTCATAATATTTCAAAGGGATCCATGAACTTGGATGATGAAAAAACTTAATTTTTTTTCATTAGTCACTAACTTCTCATTGAAATGTAATTATTTCTTTCAATTATGAATTTAAAAAACAAAAACTTTATTGAGTTTATTCATCAAACTGTTAAAGGCATCCAAGAACATAAAAAGGTTAAGAATCTCTATTCTTTTGCTTGTCTAGAACAGGTTGCCCCTGATGTTTGGACTCTTTAAGATAAAGTGCTATTGACACAAGAGAACACACAACAATCTTCCCTCCCATTTAAAAAAATAACATTGACAGAATCTCCCCTGCTATGGGCCAAAAGTACCAGGTTAACAAATTTTATGTCCTTCCATTCCTTAATTTTCCTGCTTCACTTCCATTTTATCATATCTCTTGTGAAAAAAAGGGACATGCAAATAAATGACTATGAAAAATTTGATAGAATTTTTCTCCCTTTACTGTTCAAATGTTCATGCTGACATAATTATAGACATATTGTCCCTTTTTCTGATTTATTTTGTGAAGATTAATTTAAAATACACTTTTATTCATTCTATAAACACAAAGTATTTTTTAAAAATGAAATTTCAAGAAAAATTATACTGTAACTCAACATTATGAAAATACAGATAATGTGCTATGTTGAGCATACATTATAAAAGGAAACACTCACTGGCTTAAATTTAAATTTTTCCATAAGGCTAACAAGTCATTCATAGGTGTTAATCAGAAATAATATATGTCCAAGGAAAGCAAATTTCCTTATTTCCTTTGCTGGGATAAATAGCAAAATCTTGATTGCATCTTTTTATTAATGGATGAGAAGGAAAATGCTACAATTAGAACAAATCAAAGGAAACATTAACATCAATTTTTGCATCTGTAGAATGAGAGTGTGCCTTTTAGCCCTAAACTTCTAATCTTTTTGTTGAAATCCTGAGAAAATGTCCATCTGCAGGTTACGTAGACAGAAAAATATTATTTCAACTTTTTGGCAAGGCTCTCCCAGTTACCCCACTCACACTTTCTGCAATAAAATAAGAAGCTACCCAAACTGGTAGCAATGCCACAGTGAAAGTTGGCAGAAGAAGGAAAGGAAGACTCATGAGATGAATTTGAGTTGGCACGGGCCTCCCTGGGCATTCTGCCCATCTCATCACAGAGTAAGAAGTCCAAATACAACACACCTGATCAATAGTCAAAAAGATCAAATTAAATTTTTAAAGAAGTTTATTAAACACCTCCTGTGTTTAAGGAAGAAGTGCAAAAGAATAAAATAAAATACTGTACCTGTTCCTGAAATATTTTGGCCAAGGGAGCACAATCTGTCAGTTTAATAAACCTCACAACATCTGTTACCGTCCATTCTAAGGGGTTACTCTCCAGGACAAGTTTCTCTTCCTCTTCATGTTTTACTTCCTACAGAAATCCAAATGTGAAAACGAGTCAAAGGAAATTATAAATACTGCTGCAACTCTATTTTGACTAATTTTGAAAGCCATTGAACCAAACCCTCCCAAACAGAAGACATTTATAGGATGGAAGATACCATTAATTATCTCTCTTTAGTTCCCCAGGGCCAGAAAGTGTCCTGGAACAATTTACTAAATATACCATCAATGACAAGGGTCAGGGCCATGCCTTCAGGGAGGGATGTGCCTTCAGAACAAGGCAACTGGAGCAAAAAAAAAAAAAAGCAGTACATAAGGAATAGCTTAATATAGCACATAGGAATAAAAAGGCAGGAAGTGAGCAAGTTGTTTGTCATTGTTCAACTGCATCCCATATGAGTTCTATTAGTAAAGATGCTGGCATGCTTTGCCATTTTCTTTACCAGCTCATTTTACAAATGAGGAAACTGAGGCCAACAAGGTAAAGTGACTTGCCCAGGTTCACAGTATCTCTCTGAGGCCACATTTGAACCTCACATCCTCCCACCAATAGGCCTGGCTCTCAGTCCTCTGAGCCACCCAGCTACCCTATTCCTCCAGCCTCACCTCTAGCCTCTCTTGTTTGACTTGAGTGCATCGCTCTCCTTCTGTGCAGGAGAATGCCTGGGCTTTGCGGCTCCTCCGGGCCCTCTCCACAGGTGGGGGCCGCTCTGACTCTGGGCCACTGCGTAAGGTGACAGCCCTCCTGGGCCGGGTGGAGGGGACGTCAGCTGAGGACGTGTCAGTCTGGTCATCCCGGAGTTCTGAGCTGGTTTCCTCACTCCCGGTGTCCTCTTCCACGGCATCCACGTCCTCTTCTTCACTTTCCTGACACAGAAAGGGAATGTGCTCTAATGGGTAAAGTTAGATGAGAGCTGTGTTCCTACCTAGGCCGGCCAAAAGAAGCAAGGACTCACTGTGGCTTCTTGTCTCTCTCTCCAGGAGGCCCTGTAAGACTTCACCCTAGTGACTCCATGGGGACAGTGCATTCTCCTAGCTTGCCTGTCCTGGAAAGCTCATGTGTGTTCTATGCTCTGTTCTCAGCCCTCTGGCCCAGGATAAGCATGACTGTGTGTGCCTCACAGCTAGGATCCTCCAGCTTAGCACCTGGGGGCTCAGAGCTACACATAGGGCTTATAATCTTCTCTATGCAACAATTGCTGGGAGCTCAGAGCTCTACATAACACTAATAATCTTCTCTATGCAACAATCATTGCATAACATTTATAATCTTCTCTATGCAACAATCACTGCATAACACTAATAATCTTCTCTATGCAACAATCACTGGGGACTCAGAGCTCTGAATAACACTAATGATCTTCTCTAGGCAACCATCATGTTCATCCAAGGTGAGCTAAAACTTTTTTCGAGTGATGTTCACCTCTGCTGATCCTGTTGCGAAATCTGCCGTAGAGGATCGTCTCTTCTTCTGCACAAAGATGGATTTCCGTCGTTTCCTTCGTCTAGTGGGCTTTGGGGGCCCAATTTCAGTATTGTTTTCTCCAATTGGGGGTTTAACAATTTTTCTTCTCTTTCCATAATAATAAGCTATAGAAAAGGTAAAAATAAAAACTCAATGAACAAAAAGCCAAGAGTCAGGAGAGCCTAGAGATGGGCAGTCCTGTGTTTGAATCTAACCTCACAACATTTCTTAGCTGTGTGACTCTAGGCAAGTCACTTAACCCCCACGGCCTAACCTCTACCACTCATATGTTTTAGAATTAACTGATTCCAAGACAGAAGGTTAAGAGTTAAAACAAAACAAAACAAAACAAAAAAACCAGATATTATAGGGCATATGTTTTTGTGGTCTTTTCATTGTCCTACTCATTTTGTTGCTGCAACAGCAATCATCATACAGTGGAATGTTCTTACCTGCAGGACCAAAGTCTGAATTTTGGAGGAAATACATATTTCCTGAGAAGTATTAAAAAGAGTGTCCTTGAAGGGACCTTATTCCCTCTCTGTCCTAATCTGAGCAATACAAACATGTACTGATTTCAGAGTATAGGAAAAAGGATCTTCTAATACTTACTAGCTACGTGACCCTAGGCAAGTCTTTTACCTCTCACTGCCTTAATTTCCTCATCTAAAATTGGAGATAATAACAGCATCTAGGATTACAGTGAAGACAAAATGAGATAATATTTGTAAAGCATGTTACAAACTTTAAAGTGCTATAAAATATTAGCTACTGTCATTAAAAATTCTGGCTTTCTTCCAACTCAACTACTCAACAAAACAAAGAATTTAGCTCTCTGACATATTAAATAGTGAGTAGTAGTTATCAGTATATGTGCCAACGTTCCAGAGAGAAACAGGTATCTTAGATCAGCACTGATGAATAATGTATTCATTATATGAACTAAACTCATAATCAATTACTCAATTAAAAACATCACTGAGAATGAAATACTTAGGGTCATGATCAAGAGAGCTCATTAATTAAGCAGAAGCTCATCTGTCCCACTATGTGGTTCTCATTTTATAAAAGAACAATGAAATGTAGCAAAGGAAGACTTGTGGATGGGGAAGTCATGAAAAAAAACCCAAATCATTCTTCATTTTCAACTGATCCCTAATGATCTCTACAACCTTAAATCCATGTCTGTTATAGAATATTAGTAGGGTCAGACAATTTCTAATATCCCTCCTAAATGAAATGATTCCTTCAAAAACAAGCTAGAATTTAGTGCATATAGATGATGTTCAATGGCCCATATTTATCTGTTATGGAAGTAAATGAGAACAAGTAATTTTTAATCCTATTGATTCTGAGGAGTCACAGTGAAAAATTTCTTAGGGAAGATATTTGCACTCTCCACCTTATAAGGTTCCAAACAAAGCATTACATAAATATGATTTATCATCATCTTTGGATCAGTGTCTTAATAGAAGAAAAATACCTCCCAAGAACCTGGAATTATTATATAGCGCTCGCTCTCTATTTCTCCTGGGACACAAGTTGCTGAACAAGCACAAACTACTGTAACACAAAGATTCTCTCATATTTATCTAGCTGAATGTACAAGATACATGTGAACAAGTATCCACATATGTTGGGAAATTCCAGACTGGCTATGCAAAGTCTGTTGAAATCTGGCTTTTAGAAGGAGGACTTGAGAAATCATGATTGGTTTTGCTGAATGAAGTAGGAAGGGTGGCATGTTTTCAAGTTTTTGAACTTCATTCAATGACTGTTGTCACTTATTGTTCAAAATTCCATGCAGAGATTGTTTTATCTTCTTCCCTCTGGCTCTTTATAAATTCAATTCAGTCATCAGCAATATTCACTGTGAGCTGACCCAAAGGACTGTGTGGCTTCGAAAGCCAGACCTAGAAAAATCTTTAGTTTCATTTTTAATAGTATTTATTTTTAATTGCAGTTGCCTGCTCTCCCCCCACCCCCAAGTATAAGAGGAAAGGGTAGCTTGTTTTTCCCCTCAATATCAGAGGCCAAGGTGAGCCCTCAGTGACATCCTGCTGTCTTCACTGCTGGTGGTTGGTGACTTGACCACAATCCCATGAACACTAAAACCCTTTTATAGCTCACTGTAATCCTACAAAGAGAATTCGCATTTTATAGCCATCCATTTAATTCTAAGACTTATTAAGCTTCCTATCTATACAAGGCTTCCTATCAGGTTATGACAGGAATATATAGATAAATAAAATAGATTTCCTGCTCTAGAACACACTACAATTTAATATGGGGAAAAGATACATAAATTAATATTATATGCATAGGATAACTCCTAAGGCATTATGTTTACACATGTGTATGTGTAGATATGTGTATACATAAACGCAGACACATGTAAGATTTAAATTAATGTCTAACATTCCATGTATTATATTTTATAAAGTTTATTAATAATCAATTGAAGTAAAGGAATAAAAAGGTAATTATCTAACAAAATATAAGGCCACATGAGTAGATTCTTCTGCCACTCACTTCACACCACCTCCACCAAACTGGATCACAGGCAGAGAGAGAGAGGCGTGGCTACACCAAATTTATATCCTCCCTATGTCAGCATGTAATGTGAGAAGGAACATGGGATGCTGGGAATTGGAGTTCTAGGGTACAGAAATTAATTATACACCCACATAGACCTATTTGTATGGAGGTTGTGTGGAGAAGAGGAGATTGAGAATCCATGGGAATCCTGGCATTTGCAGAGGGACAAACATCTCCTGGGAGGCCTGAGAGCAATGTAGGACTGCTGAACTCTTTGACATGAAGGCAGATCTTAGTTGTGCTTGGAACACCTGAAGGGAGCCACAAGGTCTTCAAGAGAGGAAGAAAAAGGACAGTAATAGTCGAAGACCATCAGTGGGGGTAGGGAGCACCATCCACAGGGTTCCTGACACAAGCTAGGGAGAGTGGCCAGCAGGGATGACAATCTAAAGAAGAATCTGAAAAGAAGCCTGAGGTGGCAGAGAACAGAGAGAAAGAGGAGGGACCCCAAGTGCCCTGTAAGCAGCTCCCGTCAGAGTCAGGACGTTGCTTGTATTTACTTCCTCAAGACCTCTAGGATGCTCCCCTCCCGACATGCTCTTTCCCCAACTTCCTCTCACTGAGATTCTTCAGTAACAGAAACTATAACGGACTCTTCACTTTGTCTACCTAAGTCTCCTGGGTCATGATGAGACTTCAAACCATAAAGATACCAGGGATTAGTTAAGAGATACACAATACTTTAAATTACAACAGAGAACCAACCCTCCATTTGAAGGTTAGGATTTTTTTTTAACTGGGGGCTCTGAGCTATTGAGATAGTATTTATACTTTTTCATCCAATATTAAATCCATAAAAAGAGTTGAGAAAAGGAGCCATGTGGACCAAAAAGATATCCTATTTCCCCTAGGAGTGAGCAATAAGTTGTAATCCATGTATCTCATCAAATAACTAGCCTCTGAGGTGAGAATGCAAAGGGGGACAGGTATTTATCAGGCATTCTTGCCTGAAGTAGGCGAGACAAAGGTAAGCTACATAAAGGTAGCCAAGGGTAGCTAGGAGGCCCAGTGAATAAAGCGCCATGCCTAGAGTCAGGAAGATCCAACTTCCTGAGTTCAAATCTGGCCTCGGATACTGGTTATATGACCCTGCTCAAGTCATATCACCCTTTTTGCCTCCATTTCTTCAATTGTAAAATGAGCTAGGGAAGGAAAAGGCAAACCAATCTAGTATCTCTGTCCAGAGCACTCCAACAACACAAGTGAACAACAACTACAACAAAGGTAAAATAGGTGAAATGGGTGAGAATCAGCTCTGCTCCTTCCAGAAGAGAGGAGGGAAAAGAAATGAAAGGGTTGGGTACATTCTGCAGCATCACTCAAATAATTGTAAACAAAGCAGAATGGGATTGATACTTTAAAAAGGTACAGTGTGCTGTGAGAGTTCAGAGAGCTGTGCAGGGCTAAAGGTAAGGAGAGGATTCCCATGCATTGGGGATCATGTCAATGATGGCACATGTTTAGGGAACTGGGAGTAGCCCAATATGGCTGGACTAGACATTATTTGAAGAAGAGTGGTAGGGAAAGCTTGGAGAGGTTGGTAGGTAGGAATAGTGTTGTAGAAGGAATAATCTTGTCTGTGATCCTGTACAAGCTGACAGTCCAGTTCAGTAAAGATTATTCTCTTGGAGCTAATCATCTGCCAGAACAGACTAGCTGAGTTGGAAATCAGTAGGACTTTGGGAGGTAAAAATGGCAGGTGGCAATTTCGATCGTAAACCACATCTGATGTCTATTGAGTGCTATAAGCATCCTTGATCCACAGCGTTTTTGTGGTTCTCAGGCACTCCATGAACCTAGACAAGGGGTGATCTTTATAGGGGAATACCTAGCACAAGATGGACAGATAATGAGATGGCTATATCCCTGCAGGATGAGTCCAGCCATTTGTGATAGCACATTCCTTCGCTAAAGCCACTGCTTCCCAAATGACATGAGGAAAATAATATATATGCCCCAGAGTATTTAGCCAAGTGGTTTATAAACTAGATTGCTTTGACAAACATAATGAATAAAACAACTACACTACTACTGCTCTACTTTGTTAAACAAATTTTATCTATACATTGTGATAATGAAATTAAATCTACCCTGCCCATTCTTAGATTTAATCTCCAAAAGCGTAAACAACCACACTTAATTCACAAGTGGGGAGGTCTGTAACCCACCTGTGCAAAAGTGGGTGATGAATCAGAATTGACTGACTGTTCCCTGGGCAATCCTAAGTAAACTGTCTATTGTGATTGGACACATAAACTAAGAGGAAGGCACAGGAAGGGCCACAAAAGAAGCACCTTTAAAAGGGAGTGACAACTCCCTGTAACCATCTTCTTGTTCGTGTCTTGGACCTGAAGGAGCTCTGGCTGGCTGGCTGGGACTTTGGATATGGTGAGACTGCTCTTAAATCTCTCCCTCAGAACTAAACATAGTGAGTGTAAAGACTGATCTTTCCTGGATTTCTCCGAAGGAGCTCTCCCTTCAAGAAAGGCCTTGTGACTGAAGCTTTTGCTTCATTCATCCCCAACCTTTGGCCTTCGGCCCTCAGTCCTCAGCTTAAGGCTGAACTTTCTCCGACTGAGGACTGGTTAGTCCTGCCTGGGTTGAACCAGGGCCGGAGCAAATTATTTAGTGTGTTAGGTTAATTATCTTATCTTATCCTTCCTCTAATTTTCTTACTTTCTCTCTCTCTCTCTTCTCTCTCTCTCTCTCTCTCTCTCTCTCTCTCTCTCTCTCTCCTCATTTGTAAATAAATTACCATAAAAGTCATTTTGACTTGAGGTTTTCTCATTAGGAACTGATATTTATTCAATTCCTTGGTGACTAAAACTTTTAATATTCACCCAACAAAAAAAAAAAAACAACCTCTTTTTACCCCTTATGACACCAACAAAGGTATTCTTTTTCTTATTTTATACTTTGGGTTGTCTTTAAGAATGTTCAAAATCATTCAACCTACTGAGATTCTATTTGATTTACAATGAATTCCAGCCTCTTCCTAATCATCCTTCTAATCACCTCTTACTATTCTAATATAGCCATTCTAAAAGGCGGTGTAGTTCAGTGAATGAAGAATCAACCACAGAATCAGAAAGACAAGGTCAAGGCTTCCCTCTCCTCTCTACTCAGAGCAGCTGTTCATTTTTAATAGTAAAGGGAGTTCTTCAAAATAGTGAAAACACAGATTTGGTCAAAACCCTCCTCCTAACTCAAAATATTTTTAATTGTCAAGGGCAGATACTCATAATTATTCCATAGAATAATATATAAAACATTACTGGGAAATTACCAGAAATAAGAGGAAAAGTAATTTATAAGTCTATTTAGTTTTTTTGGAAGGGGAGGAATTGAGGAAAGGAGACCAGGGATGTGGGGGTGAGAGAAGAAGGGGAAGGGGGAGGTAGGAAGATATTGACTGGTGCCAGTTCCACAATTAAGACTTACTGTATTTGGTTTTGGTATGGATAGAACAGTTTTCTGGGCAGATCTCAGTAACCAGAACAGGACTAAACAGATTTGGACAGCATTCCAGCTTGGCACAAACTCTCTTACAGAAATCTGCTACTTGGTCAGACGTTCGTACAATCTTGACAACTGCCCTGTATGTTTTACCTCTATACCTAGGAAGAGAGAGAGAGAAAAAAATGTTTTTTGAAAATTTAACTTTTATTTATAGGACCAGTTTCTAGGCCAAGTTCCACACATATCACATTATCCTTTTAAAATAAAGCAAATGCAAAATGGCTTAATTTATTTGGTTTCACACTTCTAAGCAAATCTGATTAAGTTCAAGCAACATATAAGTACCTATCTTGCCGCAAAAAAGTTCCTAAGGCCCACCTACACATGGGTGAGAAGCCCTAGGGATACAAAGATGAAATAAGACATTTGCTTAGAGTTTAGAATATAGCAGAAATAGTAATGGATGCACAAAATAAGCAAAATATACATTAGCCACGACCTACAAAGGGGTAAGGCAATGCAAAACGGTACAAGAATTTACAAAGGGTGAAATCAATTCTAGTTGAGGGAATCAGACAAGCTATATGAGAAGTATCTAATTCCAGAAGTTGGGCCGTGAAGGAAAAGATTTCCAACAGCACTAATAAGTAGAAGAAGAGAGAATTTCATTTAAAAAATGGTAGACAAGAATGAAAAATGAGAATGGGAGTGAGAAGCAAAGTCATGAAGTACTTTTATGCTGTAACATCAATGAATTTTGTGTATAAATAATTTATGTGTGTATAAATAAAAAAATAAAAAATGTTTAAATAATCCACTATAATAAAATGTTCCATTAAGTATATTCTCATTTGGTAATATACAGGTTAATACATGATATATAACCAATAAACATTAGTACCAAAAATAAATGTTATGAAATTAAACTTAGTGCTTTTATCATCACATTTTATTTTTGAAAATTTGGGTATATAAGTAATTATGTTATCATTTTGAAAACTAAGCAATTCAAAACAAAGAAATCTTGTCTTGGAAAAGATTGCTTATGTGCTTCTAGTAATTCAAATGATTTTTCAAAAATGGCATTTCTCCAAAGAAGTTATAAGGAGAAAGATCTATCAATAATGCATGGTCAATTTTTTTAAAGAAGAAAAACACAATGAAGAAAGAAACCAATATAAGAGCCCAGAGCAAATCTCGAATGTGACAAATAGCAAAGTAAAGAGGGAGTGTCAGTTCTGATGAGACATGTGGCCATAGCAAAAACCACTGTATTTAGATCTCTCATTTAGTGTTATTGTTCAAGGATCAATTGACTACTTATTAAAGTTAGGAGAGATAATTTATATACAGTCACGATTTCTGAAATTACTTAAACAAGAAGATACAACTTTGGTGAAAGCAAAAAATTTTCCTTATATCAAAGTTTAACATATCATAGCAGAAGCTAATAGGAAAGTGCCATCTTAGGTAAATATTTATCCCAATTTCTCCGTAAGAGGAGAAATCTCTTATGGAAACAAAGTCCTCCATTCTCATCTCCTTGCTTCTTAAGTTTGCCTTATCTCTAAAATGCCACCACTCTATCCAACAATACTACTACTAGGTTTATACCCCAAAGAGATCAAAGAAAGAAGGACTCAAGAAATTATTCTAGAACCTTTTACTGAGATGATTTATAACGTTTATCTGCTCACTTCAATCCTAGAACATTGTACTGGCATAGCAAGGCTTAGAATCATCTCCTTTCTAATGAAGGGAAACAGACTAAATGAAAGTTTATGTGACTCTCCCAAGTTCAGTGGATGTCCAGAGTTATGCTAGCTTACAGAAACCACATGCATGACATATAATGTAGCAAAGAACAACTCACCCCTGGCAACAATATCTTTGGTTATGATGATGCCATGGGTTCCTTCTCCTAAGTAGATGGAAGAGGTTGTCTGCTGTCTAGAGACTACTCCCTCAGATCATTTGCCCTTCTCCCATCTTTCAACAATTCTCCAAATCTTTATGATCTTGAAGAGGTCACTAAAAGTAGTTCAATAATTCTATCCACCATTTCTTCCTACATGTTGGGCTATAACTATCACCTTGAATTTCAATTCCCTATCAGATATATTTTGTGCTGTCTTGTCAGTCCAAAGATTTCTCTGGCCAAAGAAGAAAGGAAAATAAAAGAGTTAAATAGTTCTGCCTTTTATCTATCATTCTTTATCAAGGTCCCATTTACCCTGTGCCACAGAGTTATATCTTTCTCTCTAATGGTTTTTATTTCCCAAAATTGTTAGGAAAAAAATTTGTTTGTCTTCAGTGACCTTTTACTCTTTCAAATCCCAATTCTGCCTCTCTGTTCAACCCCTCTGCTGTGCTAAACTTAACTTTTGGCATAATATTTTTATTTAAAATTAAATTAAATTCAAATTTAAATTAAATATTTAAAATCTTTGGCATTAAGACCATATTCTAAGGCCTCAACTTCCCTAAACCTTACTTTTTCTTTCTAATCAAGAGCTTTCTTCCTTAGATTTACTAAGGCCTCTGTGATACACTCCTGGGTGGCTCTTACCCATGGCATTCATTGTGTTTCAAAATGAAAATAGCATCAAGTTGGGTAGCTAGCATGACCTAAGTAAAGTCTTTGGGAGAAAGCTTAAAATGGCATCCAATCTGTACATTTGCCCCTTGTTGTTGTCATCCCTTCTAATTTAATATTCCTTGGGATGCTTAGGTTTTATACTAACTGGCTAAAACCCAGGCTTTGGAATGACCTTTTAGGTTCAAGACTTAAAGTGGAGAGGCCTGGGCTCACCAATATGTGCATGTTTACTGAGTTCTCTAACAGTTGAGTCTCTAATTACCCCAAATGAACAAACAAGTTATGCTATGACCAATGTGCATGCTGGGTAAAGATTCAAGTGTCTGAGAAAAGATGGGGAGATCAGGCCCCTCAAAATATATTTTGATCTTGTGGGAGAAGATAATTTCTTAGGATTCAATAGGAAAATACTATAAAAGCCAAGAAGAGAGAAGGTTAATTATAGACTATTTCTTAAACCAAGATAGAACCAATCAATTTTATCTGTGGATATAACTATGTATTGATATGTTTATTGAATATTGATATAATTATACACCTTGTATGGGCAGAATTTTGATGCTGTACAAAAAACCATCATTATTATTGCTATATTTGTCAGGGAATGAGAATAAAAAGATAACTAAGCTGTCAGTCCTGTTTTAAAGGTCCTTAAAATGTAGTAAGGGAGATAAGGTGTGCAAAAACAATGCCAGAGAACAAAGAAAATGAAGAGGCGAAGTACAAGACATTATATGAGCTTTGACTCGCAAAGGGAAGGAGGTCACTTAGGAGGACTTAACAGGAGGTGGCACCATTTGAGGTGTGTCATTAAAGACAGGAAGAAATCTGAAGAATAATAAAGAGAGGCCAAAAATAATTAAGTTTTTGATACCAAAGAGCTAAATTGGATATTGCTGAAGATGATCAATGACAGTTTGTATATGTAGAGTGCTTAAATAATTTTTCAAACACCTTCATATATTTTCTTTTCTTTAGTTCTGTAGGAAAGCTTTTATAAATATTCCCATTTTACAGAGGAGGGAACTAAGACTCACAGAACATTTCCATGACTTATCTAGGGCAAACGACCTGAGGGAATGGTCTCGATTGTCATATAATTTATTTGAGCTCATATAACCAATAAGGTAGTGTTAGGACTATAGTCCAGAGTTCTGGATTCCTTATCATATGAGATCATATTGCAAAGAAATGCTATAATCTGTGTAGAGTTCATCCAGTGAAATTCTCCCCAGAGCTGAGGGGAAGTATATAACAAAGAAATAACTCTTTTGTTGGGTAGACAGGATTTACAAAGAGGAACTGCTGAAAAAGCATGGTTTCACATTTTCTCCTGTAGCCATTAAACTGAAGAGAAAAAAGAAATCCTTAGCCATATAATTTCCCAAACAGGCTACTGTAAACACTAAGAGATTTTAAAGAATATCTTACATGTAAGGAAAAGATAAAGCAATGGGGAGATAGTAAAACAAACAACTAAGCTGGTACATAATAGAAAACTCCCTGACATTATAAATCATCTCAGAAAGAAGGAAAGGAAAAAAAAATGGACAGATCACTGGATCAGAACTGATGAATGGCAAAGATAATGTCAAAGAAAGTGGTCCAGAAGGCATCTTGCATGAAAGAGAATTCCCATTCAGGCAGCTCCTAGCTAGGGTACTCTGAGTAAATCCTTCACCTAAATTCTTTCCCTTGCTCTCCTTTAGAAACCTTTATTTTTGTTTGTTTTCTTCAGGGAGGTTTGCTCTGAATGGGATGTGGTTAGTGATGATGTCAGGAGATCAAGAGGACTAAAAGAGTCGTCAGAATAGATACCTCCAATGAAAGAGGGAAAAACAAAGCTCAGCAAACAGATCACAAGCCTGACATCAAAGAGTGAGGGGAGACTTCGAGTCGAAGAGAGAATAACTGACTTGGAGTGTAAATCTATGGAAGTAAAGGACAATTTGGAAGGAGAGAAGCAAAAAAGAGTTAAGAGTTAAAGGAAATGTTGCTTTCTGTATTCAAACATTCTAGGCAGTTTTCTAATATTATTTCTTGCATTATGTCAGGTTTTTTTTTACCTGCCTTGTTCTTCTGGGATAAAGGTATCAAATAAACCTCACTGCTTGAACTAGCTTAAAATATAATACGGGAATGTTGAACAAAAATAAAAATAGAACACGTCATAATGTTAATATGTGATTTCTAAGTCAATAGGCAACCTGCCTATGTTCAGAGTTTTGTGGCCTCTTGTGTTTGCAACTAACTCTTCTGGGAGACCTATAATCCTCAAATTATCTCTATATATCCTTATCCTGCAGATAAGATCACATTTCCTTTTAACTTTTAACTGTTTTATGCTTCTCTCCTTCCAGATTGTCCTTTTACTTCCATAGATTTATTTTCCAAGTCAGTTATTCTCTTTGTTTTTATTCTGGTGAGACTTACTCCTCTGGATTCAAATTTATCTCTTCTACCAATTATTTTTCCTGCACAGTCCATAAATTCTTTAAGAATTCTTATTTCTCTTTTAAACCATTCAAGAACAATTTGCTGTGGTTTCATAGAGTCTGCTGCTTCACTGACATTTTCCTCCATCTTGTCATTCTTCTTCATTGATGTTTGAAGTCTTTTCCCTGATTCGGAGGCTATTTTCCCTTTTGTTACTAGTATCTGGTCTCCTGATTTATCTGTTTATGCTCAGAGTCTTTAGCTGAGTCTTCTACTTCCTGATCTCTTTGATCATTTCAGATTTCCCCCAAACATTTTCCACTGTGGACTCCATTCCCTATAATGCTGTTTTCCTTCCAACCTTCCTATTTCACTAGTCTATGCATCACCTTCTCCCTCACTGATTTCTGGGGGAATATAAGTAGCCCTAGATGGTTGCTGGGCTCTTTCCCACCTTGCCACCAACCCATCTTGCCCTGGCTTCTTCTGTTTCTCAGTGTCTCATGTTGGCTACATGTGTCAAATTGTTTTTTATCTTCTTTAAAAGAATGTATTAGAAAAGGTAGCTTTCTGGTGTTATAATTAAAAATGATGATGGTTGAGATCAAAAGGGAGAATAGTATTTTAATAAAAGCCATGCTGATAGAGATAAACTGACCACGCACCTGTAAGAAAAACCTATTCCAACCTCACCTCAGCCATTTCCCTTCCTCTCTCCTCGAGCTCAGGTAACTAAAGAGGAAGTTCCAAGTCACTACCCCCTACTTAAAACAGTCCCTCACCTTTAATAAGTCATCCAAAACAGGAAACACATGAAAACCGTTGGACCACGGGAAATGTAGTTTTAAGGACCCCCACAAGTCCACAGAAGTTTGTCAAACACTATATTGAGGTTCAATCCTTCCAAATAGAACCCCAGGTGATTTTAACTAACATACTGGGTAGGTTGGTGGTGATAGATGTATTTGGAAATGATGGATACCCATTAAGTTGTTTTTAGTATCAAGAGCACTAAAGCTCAAAATAAAATGCAACTGGTGAAGAATGCTTAACATCAAAAAAAAGTTTGCTTTTCTGTTGTGTTTTTTTTTAAACCTACAACTGGAGGGAGGGGCAGCTAAGTGGCTCAGGGGATGGAGAGCCAGGCTCAGAGATGGGAGGTCCTAGGTTCAAATCTGACTTCAGATGCTTCCTAGCTGGGTGACCTTGGGCAAGTCGCTTCACCCCCATTGCCTAACCCTTACTGCTCTTCTGCCTTGGAATCAATACATGTTATTGATTGTAAGAAAGAAGGTACAGGTTCAAACCAAACCAAACCAAACCTAGAGTGGGGGAGGAACTCTTCAGTCTGGCACTGAGGCTATTGGCATTGGCAGCAGCTAACATTTATATATAACATCTATTATGTGTCAGGCACTGTGCTAAGCATTTACAATTATTCTCATCTGATTCTAATAACAATCCTGAAAAAGTATGCTTAAACAACATGTCTAAAGCCATCAGAGAAAAAGGAAATACAATAAAGGGTCTTTTTTGCCAAATATCTAATTGCAGCTGACTAAACTACATACACAAGTTACATTTTTATCATTGGCATTCAATAAACAATCAATAATAAATGGATAAACACCTTATATATGGTTTAAACACTATAAGAATCTCTTATAAGAATGACAAGTGTCTTTTTTACAGAATATAAATTAATAAAAAGATATTATAAGATCCCAATGAAGACATACAGTAGTTCTTGTGAACATTTATATGTCAATCGAGACCCTTTTCTCAAGGGTTTAAACTGCATCCAGTGTCTTGGGCTTTACCATTCTGTGAAGCAGGAACTGGGAATGGTAAGTGATAGTCATTGCCACACCCTCATGGAGAATAAAAACGACTTCTACCTTTCTTGGAAACACTGTTTTCAATGGATTCAGAGACATATACCTTTGACAGCTAAGTGAATTAAATGCGAGTTAATTTATTCATGACAGCAAAGATTTCTGCCTCTCTGCTAAGAGGAAAATAGCTCTCTCTCCCTCTCTCCTTTCCTCCTCCAGTAAACAGCCAAGTTGTCAAGATCTAAAAAGCTGTCATTCTACATCAGAAAGAAGGAGGTGACTCAACATGTAGTATGATAACACTAACATTCCTGCTGACTATAAACCTGTCATCATTAGCAGCTGCTCAAAGATGCTATTGTGATCGAGCGCGCTTGAAACACAGTGGAGACAGACATTTTCTCATTAGAAGTTGCTGGGTAAGATTCTGAGATGGAACTTGCTGTCAGAGTTGATACAAGAGGTAATAGGTTGCTTTTAGAATATGGCAGGGCCAGATTTCGCAATGCCTGTTTTGATTTTATTAGGCTGGATTTCGTCAAAGTGCCAATCGACTGGGCCACACAAGAACTAGTGCCAGCTCTGCAAAAGGGACCGTCCCCGGTCTTCTAGGGCTCGGCACGGGTGCTGCCTCTGCCAGGAAGGGCACTCGGGACTGAAGCTGCCTGAGGAGGAGTCACCATGGCAAAGGGAGAGCTTCTGGAGTGCTCTCTGCAGATGACATTCTGCTGATCAAGACAATGCTGACACAGTAGAAACTCCTCGATTTAGATCTAGAATCACTCCAAAACGCTCAACCTAACCATCGGCACAGTTAAAAACAAATGGATGGAGAACTGCTGCTCCCAAACTGATATGCCATTAAAAGTTAGCCCTGGAGCCAGTGGGCGTGCCTGTGTGGATGTGTGTAGACACGCATTGTTTTGTGGGTATTCTAATATAATGAAATCAAGCTCAGACACTCTCTATGTAGATCTACATCTCTTGGAGGGACACTACAAAGACACAATAAAGCAGGTCCAGTACTAAAGAGAAGGACATTTGAAGCAAATGGTGCTCTTAATGGCTTTAAGCGTCTTCCTGAAATCAAAGCCTATCATCTTCATTCTAGTACTTTCTGGTGATAGCATGGGGTTTTAAATGATGGAACCCTAAATCTGAGAAATCCCGATGGGGTGTGTCCCCCAAAAGAAAGGGAAAACACAATGTGAATGTTAATAAGCTCAGAATAGCACCAATGACTTGCAACACAAGGTATTACATAAATTATTATTAAAGAAACATATGGTGAAATGATGTATAAAGAGAGAGGGATAACAGCCTGGGTAACTTTGGGGTATCCGGGTAATGTCAGGAGACTCTGACAAAGGCCCCATGGGGTGAGGTTGATCCCCCAGATAAAATGAATGGGATGGTCTGGACAACAGTCAGACAAGATGAAAAAGCATGGGAGGGTCTATGATCTTTGCTGAAAGAAGGGAATATCCACATCACTGAGATCACAGATGCACTAAAATATACTCTTATCTGTGGGTATCGGATGGATTCTGTGTGTACTGAATTTGGGATTATGGCTGGGGCCAAAAAATCAACAATAACCAACAATAAGAGATTTTCTTGGCTACCCAGATAAAGAGTCACCTTCTAACAACTAACAGACTTGCTCTGATTTTCTACCATTATGGACTGACTACATGTGATGAAGGCTCTACTATTACTGATTCCTTTTTCAGTGGAGCAGAAAAAAATATACTCTTAGAGGAGAAAAATCCCAGTTTCCTTTTTCTTGTGCCAAATATGAGGCTGGTAGGATGGGTTGCAGATACTTTCCCTCAAACTTCCTTGCATAGAAAAATCAAGTATTTGAAATGGTGTGATGCTAATATTTGAGAAATAAAAAAGCAGAAGGAAAAATCTAGTAATTTTTCACTGACTACACAATGTCTATCAAAAAGCAAAAACAACCCAAAAGAAGACATTTTCCTTTTTATATATACTTTCTATCTTCTTATCTAGTAAAAGCATCATTAGCCTAACAGTGATTTCAACAAGTCACCACTCAGAAGATGGCCCTGAATACACAATTGCTGTCCATAAGATGAGGGCAAAATGCAATGTGCTAGTTTTTAAAATATACGCTGAGGATCAAAAGCAGATAATGAGCTTATATTGGAGAAGGATTAATTTGTTTAACTATTAATGAGAGATTCTTGATTCTTAGCATTTTTAACATGTTCCCTCTGGACTTTTAAAGACTAGAATTAAGGTACCTTCCATTCAGGGTGCACCTTCACCAAGAGGGAAATATGCACACTAGATCAGGGGATCCTTAACCATTTTTGTGCCATGGACCTCTTTTCAGAATAATGCCATAAGTACACCAAATAAATATATAGGATTACAAAGGAAACCAATCATGTTGACATTATTATATAGTTTAAAAAGTCCACAGACCCCAGGTTAAGAACTCCTGGACTGGAGAGATAGACATTCATTCTTTTTCCAACCTGTCTTCAATATGTACAATGTGCCAAGGGGGAGGATGAAAAAAGTATTTGTACATTAAGAGTTAGGAGGAAATATGGATTCTAGAGGAAGTAAGCCCAGAAAAAACTAATCTTTTTTAGGTCAATGAGTATTTTTTTAAAAAATCAAGTTTCAGAGCATTTGCTTAGCATATAGTTAGTTGCCTAGAGCAAAGTACATTTTCCATCTATGTACTCTTATATCCACCAAACATTTGGCTACAGGCTCTCAAATTCATTCTCCTCTAGTAAGTTTACTTGCAAATAAATGAAGATAGGAAGAAAATATCTACCATCCCAAGACACAATCACCACTATTCTCCCCTCTCAATCAGCCCTAAAGAAATGTTGATCCATTGTCCTAAAAAAAGGAACACTTCCAGAGAACAAAGTATGTGTTTTTCCATGTGTTCTTTCCAGTATCTTAACTATAGATATCAATACAGCTAGGTCCAGATTAGTGTAAAATGAATTCCCTGAGGTAGGTGTATTATTCTAATTTACATATTTCCAATGGGCTGGAACCAATTACCATATTTTAAATAATTATTACTTCAAAAAATACAAATTCAAATACATATGACTGCTTTAGGGGATTCATTATTTGTACTAATCAAGACTGGTATCAAGTTTGTTCTCCATATATATGTGTGTGTGTGCGTGTGTATACATATATATGTATGTATGTATGCATGTATGTATATGTGTGTATTTTAAAAACCTTTTTTCCTGAAAGTCCACCAAAGTTTACACCTGTTCCCTTTAAAGATACCTTATCATTGTCTGCTTTTCAAATGAATCAATCAAATATTTGCTACTGAACAATTAAAAAAACTTGCAAACCTATGCTTACATAAATATATTGCCTGAGTTCGTGTCCTAAATGTAATTGGAGATCATAAAACTCACATAAATCTGCACTTATACATGGCATGTATAATTTTTGGACAATAATTGAACTTCCTTTAGTTTTTTAATTGCTCATTACTGGGTCAATAAGACATAGCAAATTAAGCATTATTCAAAGCCGGGTTTCCCAGAGTAGAAAACACTTACTTTGCTTTCAGGGTCTCCTCCTGGAAATTCCATTGTGGGTCTTCCACAAGCTGTAGTTCCCTCAATACCCTTCCCGGCTTGTAAGCTGCATTAATTACCATGCTAAGAACCTAATGGGGGAGAATAAACACAAAGCAAAACAATCATCATGGTGAACGTCAATGAGGCTCATTTGTACAGAAACAAGCCATCACCCTCACCCCCTTGACACTTAAAGCAATAACTGTTTCACCTAAGTTAAGTGAAACATCTTGGCTAAAAACAATGAAATCATTTTGAAAGATAACACTAAGCTGGTTCCCCATCAATTGGATACAGCAGGTGATGACCTCAATCCCACTGGTTACTCATTACAGGGAGTGAAAGTATTTCATTAATTCTTTCAGGATAAATGAATTAAACTACTTCAAAAAAAAGAGAATAATTTATTCCCCTCTGTTGTTCTGATTGTGCTTTGTTTAAGAACTAAAATACAGAGATGGAACAAATAAAAATGAAACAACCTACTCATTTTGCCATTTCCTGTGCTGACAGACTCATTTATGCCTGACCTCTGAATAGGTGTAGCTAGGTAACAATCCTCTGCAGTTTCCTTGGAATTGTTCCAATTTCTGAGCATCTAATCCTTGGCAAACTTCCCCAGAAACATATCTATTCAGGAGGTTTTGGCTCTGGGTCTAATTCTCACATACCTTTGCCCCAACTTGTCACTTCCACTCAATGGCCAAGGAAACAAATATCTGAGAGTATCTTTTTCAAAAAGTTATATTGATAATCTTTTATTTTAATACCACCATCATCTCCTGTGGTATATCACCCCAAAGTGAATGATCCCTTGAAACAAAGAGAAATAGTGAAGTACAAGGGAGTCAAAACAACCATGTCTGAGAGTGCCAGCAGAGGGGAATGCATATAGTCTCTGAGACAAAACATGGTCGTAATTAATCTAAGTTCCATAGCCTGTTTTCTTCTACAATATTGTAATCACTATTTCTATGGTTTTACAAATTCCTTGTACCATATTTCATACATATCCTCCCATGCTTCTCTGAATTCTTCATGTCTATCATTATACAATCACAATCACATTTTATTATAACTTGTTCAATCAATCCTCAATTGATGGCTAACTACTTTTTTCATATTTTTTTCTTCTATTAAAAAGGGCTTCTATGAGCATTTTAATATATATGGAATCTTACATGCTCATATTTTTTTTTCACAATACCCTTTACTCACCTCAGGAGACATCCCCCCCCCCAAGTCTAACCAATATAAACTTGAGTGCAGCCTAAATCAGTGTATATCAAAATATTTATCTTTCCAGACATTTTGTGTTGGGGGTACAGTCAATACATAGGGAATTACATGTATTCAGACCAATATGGTACTTCTTCAAGGGTTGAGCATTTAATTGCATGCTCTCCCAACTGAACTGAAGGCCATACTGATTTCAGTATGCTTTAATGATGAAGAGAACTAGGAAACCTAGATGCTCTGGCATACTTTTTAATAAATATATTATTATCATTTATTTATATTTACTGAATTTATAGCATGGAGGTGCTTCTAATTAGATGGCCTGACCAAAGAAATTTTAAGGAAAAATCATCATGACAAAAAATATAAATAAGAGGCAGATAATAAATAATTTAAAATAAAGAAATAAGAATAAAGAAAAGAAAAAAGGAATGAAGGAAACTAAAACTTTTTTAATGCAAAGAAAAGAAAGGCTAGAAGGTTTTACACATAAATAGAATAGTTTTGAAAGTTGGATGTTTAAATTATTATACACTTAAAAAAAGAAAAATAAGTTCTATAAAATAGGTTTCATTTCATGTACAATCTCCTGTTCTATAAAAAAAGAAATGTTTGTTTAATTTCGTATTACAGTTCACTACTTTTTTAATTCAAGAAATATGCAAAGACAGGTGATAGATGATAGAAAAAGTCTGAATAGAGCAGAAAATTTTGAACAACAAAATAAATTCTAAAAAAGAGAAAAAAAAATGTCTTACTTCACTGGTGGACTGACACTGAAAGCCATTAATGCAACGCCACATAGGTAGGGGAGTCATTAAGAGTCAAAAGATGAATGCTCAGCACTTGAAGAAATACTATAATGACCCAAACAGAGCTGACTTCCAAATATTGGCTGCTCCCCAAAAAATGAAATCTCTCTGAATGCAAACTAGGTTTGGACCTTGATTTCAGAAAACAAATTACTTTTTTTATTTGTTCTTACAATTAAGAAATCAATTCTAACATCTTCTTTCATGACATAAAAGCTTCATGGCAGGTACATCTCTTTTTTCCCAAATGTCTCTTCCTTAACACTGTGTTTCAGTAGGTATGCTAAAAGGCCATAAGGATGAATTACAAACAGTTCTATTGTGATTGTATGTGTGTGTGTGTGTGTGTGTGTGTGTGTGTGTGTGTGTGTGTTTTTATTAGAATCAGCATTTGATTTTTATTGGTGGCTGTCACTACAGTTTATGGGAACTGAGCTTTAAAATAAATCTAATTAGAGCTGGCTGAAATAATGTACAAAGTGTTTACCAACAGACAATAAAATTTCAGCTGATTCTGTTCATTCTTTTCCGCTGAGAAAACCCCAAGAGCTACATTGCAGTAAGCTGAAATGCATTTTGCTCTTGTGGAAAAAAAAGACCCATCTAGCTAAATTTAATACAGGAGTAGGCAGCAATTACATTGTACAAAAAACACCAAATGCTGTACCTTAAAAACGAGGGTGTAACATATCATTCATCTCCAAATTCTCTCAGCCTTTTCTGCAAAGAATTGAAACCTCTCCCTTAAGTAGCTTGCAGGAGTTTTTAGCCATTCCCATGAAATAGTTAGGGAGGGTACAATTGCCAAAGAGCTTATCTGGATTTGCTACGCATATTCTAAGAGTTTCTAGTGTATATGCTAAGGACACCAAGTGATAACAAAAGGGCAGTGACCCACTTGATGGTGCTCCTGGCAGCTGGGATAAGAGGGGAAGGGTCACAAATGAAGAATCAACAGAGCTTCTAATCCCAATTTGCCTATATGTAGGTTGCAAAAAAGGCATAGCAAAAGGAGCCTTATGCTTCTTATAATGCACAGTCCCAAGGCCATCCCTGAGAATTCCCTATGGAATCATCCTCTGAAATCTATTGGATGCCTACTGCCACACCTAAAATAGATTCCCTTTACTTCTAAACAAATCAATGCCACCTTTATTAACATCTAAATCATATACTCAATAAGTATTAAAGGAATAACTAAAATGTATATTGCACCAACAAAAACTAAAATAAATAGGAGTTTGGAAAATAAGATCTAAGGTTTAAAAATTTTTAAAGAAAATATGCAACATTAATTTGTAATGGCACCTTATGTGGAGTATAATAATTTGATATTCTGCTTAATACAATAATATAGTGGGAATTAGACTATGAAATAGCTCGATTGTAACTGTAACTCTATGTTCTCTTTCACACAGCTACTCCCATAAATACTTGGTCCCTATGCCAAGTGTATGCTGGAATTTAATTTTTAGCCTTGAAAAAGTTTCAGTGCAGAAATTAATTGTTGTTTTATAGAAGCTAATGATAAGAAAGTTTGTAGTGAACAAAATGTATCAAAACAGCGTGGAAAGTTTTTGTAAGGAGGCAAATGAGAAAAAAACTAGAGAAAAGTAAGAGATATTCAGTATCATTGTGATCACTCCAATGCCACCTATTTAAACAAGCTGTTAAAATTTTGGAAAAAGGGTCATGACAGTAACTCTGTCCATATTTTTATGCAAAGCTAAATTATTAAGAAATAGTCATTACTATAAGGAGACTAGATAGACCTGGAAAGCCATCTTGTACAGGTTTCCTGGAAGCACAAGGACATGGTGGGCAGCAAAAGTCAAGAAGGTTTAGAGCAGAGCAGACAGTAGTAAGCAGCCCCACAAAACTCTACAGAGCAGCCAGAACCAGATTAAATTGTACCTGGGATCTGTTTAACAAAATAAATAAGAATTCAATACAACCTAGAAAATGTGAATTTGTGGTTTCCTATGTCTACACACCGCCCATAGCCATCCACTCTCATTAGATACCACCGGCTTAAGATCCAAGCTTCTTGGTAGAACAATTAGGACCATGAAAAAGAGGGCCAGCAGTATCACCTCGTAAATCAGCAGAAAGGCAGGGATACAGCTGTACAAAGCTTACCATCAGATCAACTAAATCATCCAGAGGAAATCTATCAATGAGATCACATCAAGACAGACATCCTACAGATTTGGTGATGTTTCCACAGCAATCTAGAGAAAACATCAATTACAATGGAAGTGCCATATTTTTAACAGAGACTCAAAAATATGGAAAAGGTAGTAAATACAAGGTGCTTTTGTTAGAAAGAATATAAACACGGATTTAGGAAGAACTGAGTTCAAATACTGCCTCAGAAACTTACTAGTTACATGACCCTGGTAAAATCATTTAACTTCTCAGCCTCAGTTTCCCCACCTCTAAAAGCGAGATACCCCTCTCTCACCTCCTTCACAAAGTTGCTGTGAAGATCAAATGAGATGACATGTTATCTTAACATACATTATACAAATCTTAAAGTGCAATATAAAGGCTAGGTATTCTTTCTTTATTACCAACAATATCCAACTCTATCCTGAAGAGATAATACAAAATACAAAAAGCATCATTAAAGGCTCATTTCTAAGGTGTCTCCCATATACATATTAAGAATGTAGAAGATTCTTTAATACATGTCAACACAGAAGTAACTTTTGCTCAGAGAACAAAAAAACAAACAAACCCTTTCCATTGGTTCTAAGGAAGGAGTGTTAGGGCTAGGGAGTGAGGGTTAAGTGACTTGCTCAGAGTCACCTAGTTGCACCCCAACTAATTTTTAATAATCAATTATGAACTGAGGCATAAAACAAGATCTCTATTCACCAAAGATACATATCATTATCATAAAAAGCATTCTGCTCAGAGTGCAGGTATCACTTCCACATTGTGACTTTCCCCATCGAAGTTTTGATATATCATGGGTTGGCATAAGAAATTAAATAGGAAATTTTAGGGAGTTTTGTGGAAGCTGTAGATAACATACAACTGCCAGCAGAAGACAGAAAAAGTTTAGAAACTCATTTTTACTTAACATTGACCTATATACTGCCTATGACCAAATATTAACCCAAATTTTACAATTAAGTATTGCAAACATTCCCACAAAAGAAAAAGAAAAAAAATTGGACTTTTCTGGTATTGGGGAGAAAATATTGTAAATGGATTTTCCAGATGGTAGGTGGCATCATGCCCATAATCTCCCTGATGTGGAAGTGATTCTGATATATACAAGTGAGAAATTCCTCATATGCTAGGGTTTCCCAGAGGTTTCTACACCACCATGGATGTCTACAGATAGATTTCAGGATGTCCAGGAACTTGAATAAAGGAAGAAACACATCTTTTTTTCACTAACTTCTAATTGATATTTAGCATTTTTTTCAATTATGAATTTTAAAAAGATATTGCTCTGAGGAGTGCAGATTTCATCAGACTGTCCAAAGTGGTCCAAAACACACACAAAAAGATTTCTAAGAACGCTTGCAAAGAGGATGTACCCACAGGTGCTTCTGTTTGAAAATGATGTTATGTTGACTGTATTATGCCTAAAATACTACAAGACCCACAATATATTACTAGCAGAACTCTTTGGTGGTGATAAAGAGGAATAAAAATATGGATGTTCATTACTTAAATTTAAAAATCTCTAAAATGTGGAATATGAATATAATGGGAATATGAATGAAGAATAAGGAATGACAAATTTGAAAAAAAAAAACCCTGGGAAGACGTATATAATAGAGGGTGAAATAAGTAGAAACAAGAAAACAAATATAATGATGACATCAATATAAATAAAAATATCACTAAAAGGAAAGTGAAGAGAGAGACCAATTAGGGCCCCAGAGAATAGCTAATGAAACACATCTTCCTCCTCAGGGTAAAGATGCAGGAGTCTACTAGGACAAAATGTTTTACAAACTGTCAGATGCAGTCACTATATGAGACATTTTTCTCAATTGGTTTTTTTTTCTCTTTGTTGCAATAAAGGATTCAATATAGAGTGAAAAGAGAATTTTTCTCTAGAAATGCCTGTAATGTAAAGAAAAAAGCCAATAAAACATAAAAAGACAATAGGATGTCCTTCTTGAGGCTCATATTTAAACAAAAGAGACGGACCTTCTCCACACAAAGCCACATAAGGAAACCCAAGTCAATGAAGAGTGCAGCCTATGGAAGAAGCACTTTAGTGGATATATTCTCCACAGATCAGCAAGGACATTAATGAATTGGGAAGCATTCAGAAGAGGACAACAATGATGGCAAAGAATCTCTAATTCATCATGCAATATACTAATTGAAAGAACTGAAGATAATTTATCCTGAAAATGAGAACATGATGGCTATCTTCTGATATTAGAAAGGCTATTCAACAAAAAGGAAATGAGACTTTTTCAGCTTGCACCCAGAAGGCAGAAGTAGGGGGAAAAAAGTAGAAATTGCCAAGTGGAAAATTAAGATTTGATGTGAAGGAAAAACTTCCCAATAATTAGAGCTATTTAAAAATAAAATGGGATGCCTCAGGTGGAATTCCTTTCACTGGAGATCTTCAAGAAAAGGTTGAATTGCTACTTGCTGAATATGCCATAAAGAGGATTCTTGTTCAGGTATAGGTTGGGCTAGATTGTTTCTGAGAACCTTATTAATTCTGAAATTCTTTACTCTTCTGGACAGGCATGGCAGTGAAGCAATGAGATGGCCCCAGAATCCAGTCAGAAAAAGAGAACAGTCTGAACTGAATTAGGGAAATTACACACATAGACACATAGTATTTTCAAGACTCTTAAGCTGATCTCTAACATACAATACAACTTATATGTATATATATATGTGCATACATATATGTGCGCATATATATTTATATATATTTATATTTTTAAGAGTCATTATAAAGGAGCAGCTAGGTGGCTCAGTCAATTGAGTCAGACCAAGAGATGGGAGTTCCTGGGTTCAAATCTGGCTTCAGACACTTTAAGCTGAGTGACTCTGGGCAAGTCACTTAACCCTGTTTGTTAGCCTTTACTGTTCTTTTGCCTTGGAACCAATACAGTATTGATTCTAAGACAAAAGATGAGAGTTAAAAAAAAGTCATCATCACTCAATGCCAATGCTATGTGGCTATGAATGATGGAAAACTGTGATCTCTGAAGCATCAAAAAGTATGAGTGACCTAATGAGCAGCAGCGACGTGTGACTGGTTTAACTGGCGGTAGCAATGGTTACTTCCATAAAAAAGTAATATAAAAGGGAAAAATGAATTACTATTTACATCTATATTTTAAATGGATAGGCTCTCATTCTACCTAGAGCCTTCAGGCTTGCTGTCATATCCTCTATTCATTGTAATACTTTCTGGTTTGAATTTAACTTAGGCTGATACCCATGCCACTCTTGCTTTTCATGATTCAGCAACAGCATGGAAATTTTTAGAGCAGCTATTTATTTGAAATCTACTTGGATCTTTTTTTTTTGTAAGCCTCATATTATTTGGTTCTGAATGTCACTCTTCTGTGACCTTCACACTGTATTGGAAAAGTTAAAGTGGCAAAAAGATTTATGACTTGATGTCAAGGAGAAGAAGAATTCATAAAACACCTACTATGTAACAATAATTTGCCAATTACTGAGGATAAAAAGAAAGGCAAACACAGATGCTCATCTGAAGAGCTCACAGTCTAATAGGGGATACAATATGGAAATGACTACATCCAAATGAGATATAACAGGACAAACTAAAATAATCCGAAGATGAAAGGAACTAGTCAGGATGGCAGTGGAGGCTTGAAGGAAGCCGGGAGGCTGAGCTGAGGGAAAGCATCTGAGGCATAGGGGACAGCCACTAAAAAATGCACAGAGCCCTAGAAATGGGATGCCCTGGGACTGCAGACAGAAAACGCTGAGAAGAATAAGGTGCGAGAGTGGGAAGGCAGGAAGGGCACAGATTAGGAAAGGCTTTCAGAGCCAAACAGGGGCTTGTCATATTCAATCCTGGAGGTAACAAGGAACCACTGGAGTTTACTGAGGAGGGATGAGGGGATGGAGGTGATAGGGTCACAGACCTTTAAGAAGCTCTCTAGGAGAGCTGAGTGGAGGACCAAAGAGGAAGAAGAGGAGGCAGGAGCCCAAGCAGAAGGCTGTCATAACAGATGAGGTATAAGTGATGAGGAGGAGATGCTCTGAAGGCAGCACCATCAGAACTTGAAGACAGATTCAATCTAGGGAATGAAAGAGAATGAGGGGAAAGGATGACCTCTAGGAGGCAAACCTGGGTGCCTGGACTCACCCCGAGGGTAAAGAAAAATGAGATCAAGTTTGTATCACTTGCAAACAAAGAAAGTCACAAATATCGTCAAGGAACTACACAGCTGGAAAAAAAGCTGGACCTAACATAACATGAACAGATGAATGGTCTGAGTGTTGCACATGTACAATTCACATTTACTCAATAATTCCATCTTACAATTCTTAGTTATTGGTCTCCAGTTATTCTCTTTGAAGGGAACATAGTCTTTATTATTTGTTTAATTTTTAATATTAATTCAAACTTAACAAAACTGCCCTGAAGGAAGTTCTTCCTGCTTTGAGTAACTTTAACAAGAACTTTACCTGTATTAACAATAATAGTTTGTCACCTATTAATAATGGTCAAAAGATATGAACAGTTTTTAGATGAAATCGAAGCCATCCAAGACATATGAAAAAATGCTCCAGATCACTACTTATGTGAGAAATGCAAATGAAAACGGTTCCAATATCATCTCAGTTCTAGAAGGCAGGCTAAAACAAAAGGGCAAAGTGACATGTTAGAGGAGATGTGGAAAAGTGGGAACACTCATACACTGTTGGTGGAATTATAAGCCAATCCAACCATTTTGGAGGGCAATTGGGAATTACGCCCAGAAAGTCACAAAACTATGTATACCCTTACTGTTGGATTTCTTTCCTGTGTAGATCAGGGGAAATGGAAAAGAACATACACATTGTGAAATATTTATGGCAGCTGTCTTAGTCAAAGAGCTAGAAATTCAAGGGATATCCAAATCAACTGGGAAATGTCTGAACAAGTTATGGTATATTGTTCTGTAAGAAATGATGAGCAGGCTAATTTTAGAAAAACTTGGAAAGGCCTACATGAAATAATGAAGATAAGTAGATGTAGGAGAAACAAGAGACTAGTATATACAGCTACAGAATTGGTATTTGAAGAGTAACTTGCTAATGTCCACCCCCAGAAAAAGAACTGATAAACAGAAACACAAAAGACATAATTTATGTACACATTTTTTGTTGGTTGATGCCTTCTATGATGTGGTGAAGAGAGAGATGGGATAAGATGCCTTGAAATTAACTTTTTATAGTATAAAGAATTTTTTTAAAGGATAAATTTTTTTATTCTGCCCTCTTTAATTTTTTCTTTTCTTTTTTTTTCTTCCCAGTCTCTTTTTTTCTGACACCTTTTTGAAGGACTAGTGATTTAAACAATGCATTACTCTGAGTATTTTCACATTTTGTGAGCAATGGTTTTACCTTAATTGTTTAAATATTCTTTTTTTTAAGCTAAGAATCTTGCTTATTAAATATTTCCTTGAAGTAGTTAGCTTTTCATATAAATTTTTCAGTCTCTAAGTTTCCCAAATATCTTTCTCCCATCATTATAAAATTGCTGAATTTGCAGGGTAGATAATTCTGTTTGTAGCCTATGTTATCTTCCAAAATCTCATTTTCCTTTGTCCTCCATGAAAAAAAAAAACATTGAGATCTGAGGTAAATTATTTCTGTTCTTGTAGGAGACTGAAGTATTTTTCTTTAGTGTTGTAGCACTGAAGTTCAACTATATGTGTGTGTGTGTGTGTGTGTGTGTGTGTGTGTGTGTGTACATGTATGCATATGCATTTTAGATACTGGATTCTTCTTAATGGAGTCCTGGGTATTTTACTTAATTCTGAGAAAATTTTTGGATGATTTTCTGAAATATAATATCCAGATCCTTTCCTTCTTTCCCCAATTCTCTGTGACATTAGTAATCCTGTGACTATTTTGTCATGATCTGACTTCCTGTTATTTTGCTTGGGTTGAGGCATATGGATAAAATTTGAATAATTCAATGATGGGGAGGGGTTCCTATTTTCTATCTGTTCCTCATTATCTACCATTCAGTTTTCTACTGGAATAAGTCTGCTACTCGTTGTTTGTTGAATTGTGAGGTTTTTCTATTATACAATTCATACTAATAACAATAACAGAAATATCTTACATTTATGCAACACTTTACATATATTATCTCAGTTAAAGAGAGAAAGAAAGGACTCATCCAGGGATACAAAGCTGGGAGGATTTGTACTCAGGTCCAGTACATCCAGCATAGTACCTCAGTGCCTTCTCATTTTTTCATTATTTACTCATATTCTTTTCCAAAGTTTCAATTTCCACTAGATTAACTTGTGATTTTAAAAAATTCCCTTAAGTTTATTTCCCAAATTGGTCCTTTTTTTAAAAAAAATATATTAAACTGCTCTGTTATTTCATTGAATTGTCCTTTGAGTACATCTTTAGGTTAGTTTATGTAGTTCCTAGTTTCGTTTCCATTGTTTCTGGTATTTTAGGGGATTCAGCTGCTCTGAAGTAGGGGTATCATAACCTTGCATCCATGAAGTTGTTTATATATTGAAATATATATGTATATGTATATATTTCAATATAATTGTCTTCCTTTGAAATCTTATGTATTTTATTTTATGCTTTTAAAATGTGTAATTCTGAGAAAGGGGTCCATGACAAACAAAATATTAAGAACGTTTCATCTATAATCCTTTTAACTGAAACAGAACTTTGCTTTGATCATTTAAAAATATGTAAATGGGTATGAATGCTTTAGCTTTTTCTCTTTTTTGGTGTGTCTATTTGTTATATGAGTTTTTATTTACTTATTTTAAAAATATTCCAACCCCCTCTCTGCCCAGGGAAGTTGTGGTGATATCCATTTGTGTAGAAGAAAGCTGGATCTTTTTAATTTTAAAAAACACCACAAATTCAGTTCAGACTCAATCTGTAAAATACATATACTAAATACTTCATTAACATCCTAATGAATATGATTTATATATTATCCACTTATTTGAATCTAGTTTACATATATTATATGGGAATGTGATTTGGTTCAAAAGGCCTTCACCACCATAAATTCACAAGTTAACTGATTTTAAAATACAATGAATAAATTAATAAGGTGGATTCCAACATGCAGACCTATCATTTACTATGTAGTAAATGATTTGTATCCAGATTACATATGTGCATTATTACATACCCTTATAACTCTGTCAACATGTATTTTTCACAGTCCGCCAAATATAGAATGTGTAGCATATTTGCTTCTACAATAAAGTAATTTGGGATATACGCTTAAATTCATGTCACTTTGTCCTGTCTCTACCCTAATATATAACCTTTAATATAAATAATATATTGATACATATCAATACACCTTGATATTATTTATTATAAATATTAGAACAAATGGTAAGGTATATTTTAGTCACTAAGTATCTTATACTGAAGTCTGTGCTCACGTTGTTTAGAAATATTTCATACATCGAATATAAATGATCTTTCCTTTTAGAGGAATATGTTAAAATGCCACCTTTTCCAACTTTTCCTTTGAGATGGTAATTTCAACCCAAGTAATAGTATAATTCCCTTTTAAATTCCTCTGATTACACCCAAATTTTTAAATATTAATGTCTCACATCCTACCAATACCCACTGCTCCCTCACATTCCCTCAGCTTCAGACTATTCTCCAACTCTCAAGTCTTTCTTTTTTGGTAATCCAATACCCTGGGCCAGTGATCTCTGCCTGGTAAAAGACTTCAAATAACCCCTGAAAGAGGATGAAAGATACTCTCTCTCATACACACAAAAATATGTGTATATGTGTATATATATGTACATATATATAATTATTTCTAATTTTATAAATTAGTTTATATTTATATCATACTAATTAATAGGTACAATATATTAAAATATGTATAATTTATAATTATATGTAATTATATGTATTATATCATAATGTATAAATTATATTTATAAAAATATTAAATTACACATACATTTATATTCTAAATAGTCACATAATTGATATAATAAATACAATTCATAATAATAGGTATAATATACACACACACACACACACACACACACACACAAAACACATGTGTGTGTATATACAATGCAACATTCTGAGTAGAAGTAGTTAATTCTCCATGTATTTACTACTAAAAGTAGTAACCTTCACTGGATTTTTTTGTTTTGTAACCTATTTTCCCGTCATTAATTACATCAATCATATTCTGGTTAACCTAAAAATGACTTTTTTTTTCTTTAAAAAATCAACAATAAACTTCTTCAGGTCGGAGATTTCTTCTTCTGCTTCTCCTGTGGCTTAAGGTGAACCAAGAACTTGGGGCCAGCTGGGTAGCCCAGTGGATAGAGTGCCAGGTCTAGAACCAGCAAGATTTATTTCCCTGGAATTCAAATCTGGACTCAGACGCTTCCTAGCTGTGTGACAAGTGGGCCAGTCACTTAAGCCTGTTTGTCTTAATTCCTCATCTGTAAAATGAGCTGGAGAAGGAAATGGCAAACCACTCCCGTATCTTTGCTGAGAAAACCCCAAACAGAATTAGAGGACACCACCTAACAACTACACAAGTTACCTAGTTGGGATTCAAGAAATACTAGAATTGCTCGAACTAGAACTCACTTTTTTTAATCCTTACATAGATTAGTTAAGAATTCTTAAGTCATATCAAGACATTAAAGATTCACTTTTTAACTAAGACATATTTAGTTGTTTGGAATAACAGACAAGTACTGAACTTGGAGTCAGAAAAACATGGCTTCAAACTCCTATCCATGCTTCCATTGGCAAATCACTAACCTCCTGTCAGTCTATTTTCTTACCTGTAAAATGGGGATACTAGGGCCAGCTGGGTAGCCCAGTGGAAAGGATACTAGGTCTAGAACCAGGAAGATTTATTTCCCTGTAATTCAAATCTGAACTCAGACACTTCCTAGCTGTGTGACCCTGGGCAAGTCACTTGACCCTCAGTGCCTAGCCCTTACCACTCTTCTGTATTGGTTCCAAGGCAGAAGGTAAGGGTTTTAAAAAAAAATAAAATGGGGATACTCTCTGCTATAGCTACTTCTGCAAGGTGATTTACAAACCTTAAGTTCTATATTTACATCATTTATGTCACTATGACCATCATCATCAAATGAGACAGGATTATTAACTCAATCATTCTTTTTTAACTAATAATCTCTATATTTTACAAGTTTTCAGGAGGCCTGTATTAATAAAAGGGGTGAAATTTGGCCTTAAACTTTATCATATCACTATATCACCTTTCTATTTAATTGCAATATTTTAAAATTAGTCCTCTAGAAATCACTTTAAAAGGCTAAATTAATTTTGGGTATTATAAAACAAATTAACATTTTAAAATGCAACATAAAGTGCTTAAGATTGCTACCTCCCCTACCCAATGTCCTCCTGACCTAAAGATTATGCAAATTGAACTACATTTTAATTTTGTTGTTGATTCTTACATGACCTTATAGGCTTTCCAACAAGCAAGAGAAGAACTCTTGCTTACACATCGCCAAATATAATTTAGGCATTTTTGCTATTTTGTAGGGTCAGAGTTCAAATAAATTTCATGATGATGGAATATTTTGTCCCCGAAAGGTCAAAATACAAAATATTTCTACAAATCATTCTATCAAAAACATTTATTAAGCACTTTATATATAGCTACATGCCAGAGATAAAAACAAATTCCTACTCTTAATAAGTATGATTCTTCCAAGCTAATTCTAGTTTACTAAGTACAACAATAAATCAAGGCTTTATGGTCTTGAAATCTTCTGACTTCAAGTAAATTTATAGAGGTTTAACTAGTTGATTTAAAAAAAATCTACTGATCCACTGAGGGCTCTCTCTTCTGTAGTGTCTGGAATGAGACTGTTACTAGGGAGCTAGCATTTAGTCACTTCTGTCTAGATTTATGTCAGGGTCTTTTCTGTTTCTCAGTAGCTAAAAGTTCCTAATTATGTCGATTGAACATTGCCTAGAAACCAAGCTGAACAAAAACCTTTCTTCTCTTCAAATTCCTCCCAAGATCAACCAGATTTCATTTGGTTCATATATTCCACTTTGTCAAAAAAGGAATGCAAGTACAACTCCCCCGAAGCTCTCCCACCCTGTCCTGGCTGAATCATGAATTTCTTCCTAAGTGGGGGAGCTGACAATGAATGGAGTTTTATGTGTGAGTTTATGGAAGCTTTATCAGGTAGTATTATAAAATGCTTCAGAAGCTCAGCAAGTCCCATCTGACAGAGTTCCAAAAGCATAGTTTTTATTTTGGTAACTTAGTTCCAATTGAGTACTGAGATTCTCAAAAAAGGTTTCCTTTGAAAATGCATCATTTGAAAGGCAGTTGAACAAAACCACCTTTACTTTGAAAGGCTATTTATTTCTTTCCACCTCCCAGCAGGATTCTATTATCATATTAGCTATGTCCTGTTCCAATGACATTATCTTTTAATCTCATTCACATACAGATGAGCACTGGGGAAAACTGACAATACTTGAAAAAATGTTTCTCCAGGGAAAAGAACAGAGTAAAATGTACCAGATGATGCTGGTCTACTCTGTAGTGAATATACAATTTCCAATGAAGTCAACTAGAGGCATGAAGTATAAGGACAGATGCGAAAAGTAAGTGAGTTTAAGTAAGAGGTCAATTTGACTTTGAGAAGTGACATTTTTCACTTTTCTTACTGGAAGATTTCCTTGTGTGAAAATCCAGAGAGCACAGTGATAGCAGGACCCGATGCAGTAACAGGATTATTGTGAACATTTAATACATATTCTTCTTTGTTATAATTCACATATTTTGTGATGTTTCTCTTTGTGGAGTAGCAGCTAGAAATTTTTTTTACTTGAGTTTTGAGAGAGGAAATTAGATGAATTTTGTAACCCATCACTCTTAGCCAAATCCTACCCATCCTTCAAGGACCGTGTGGTAAGTCTCCTATTAATGAAAACTTGTTCTGAACCCAGGAATTTGAGATGGTCTTTTTAGTCTGAACTTTCACGGCTTTGATAATGGGTACAAATCAACCTCTTCAATTAACAAGTAATTCAAGTAATTAGCTCATGTCTACTAGGTGCTAGGGATTCAGACAAAAAAAAAAAAAAGAAAGAATTCTTGTTACTTTGATGCTTGTCTCAGATCCAGTTTGAAAAGTCTAATAGGGAATGGGTAAGGTGGAACCAAAACTCAGGGGAAAGACTAAGACGGGATATATAGATCTATGAGTCATCTGCTCAGACATTACCCAAGGGTGTAGAGAGATAAAAGGGACCAAGAGAGAACCTTGGGAAATTCCCAGGGCGAGGAACATTCCGATATAGATGATGATGTAGCAAAGGAATCTGAGGAAGAGTGGTAAGACAGGCAGATAGGTCTCAAATACCCAGAGAGGAAAGTAAGGGGAATCATCCACAGTATTAAATACAAGGATGGAAAGAATGATAACTGAAAAAAAGACTATCCAATGTGGCAATGAAGAGGGACAAGGTGAGAAGCCAGGCTGCAAAAAGGCTAAGAAATATGACTAAGAAAAGATCCAAGGAGAAGCAATGAGTACAGACACTTTTTTTGAGAGGAGACAGAGACAGAGAGAAGAGAGAAGACAGAGACAGAGATGTAATCTCGTGGATAAATTGGAAGGGATGGAACGTTCAATGACATCATGTAGAGGAACTGGCTTTGGCAAGGAAAAGATCCTCTTGACTATAAGAGGCTAGAGGAATGCAGAGAGAGTGAGGAATCCTGTCAAGGGGCTTTGGGATGGAAAAAGAGGGAATCAGGAACTGAAAGCTAATGGGTTCGATTTTCTCAGTGAAATAATAGGCAAGCACCTCAGCTGAGAGGTTGAGAGTAGGGGGAATTGCAAGAAGCTTTCAGAAGTTTTGACAAAGGGGAGTAAAAGGAATGCCTTGCTGCCTGGAGGGTCTGCATCACTTGTGCACTGCATATGCAGCCTAGGAGTAGCTGCACAGGTAGCAGATGATGTGAGTGACCCAAGGCTGGGGTTTGGCAAGGGATGATGGTGACAAAAGGGCAGGAGATCAAAGGATCAGTAGGAGACATTATGGAATAGAACTGATTAATGAAAAGGTTGAGGTTTAAAGGGGAGGAAGGGGCAGATGGAGCAGGGGGAGTCCTCAGCGCCATGGAATGGGAAGGGTGAAAAACGAGTGAACTTCCGAGGAGGGGCAGTTATTGACACTGTTTACAAAGGGAAGGCTGTAGCATCCATGTTTCTGAGAGGGGATGCTACAAGGTGTGGAAGCAGCAGTGGGAGCAAGGAATGTTTGCCTCCCTCTCTGGGGCATTGGAGAAGGTGCATACAGCTGGTGCTAGAGAGAACAGCTAAGCATGCAGGAACCTCTGGAAAAATCCAGGCCTCTGAGCCAAAAGAGGTGAGAGTACAGAAGGAAGAGGGGAAGACTAACAGGTCATTTGTTCATCCTGGAATTCCAGAGGGCGCAGTGGGCAGAGACAGAGAATGATGCAGAAAGGGTATGGTTAAGGAGGGTTGGGGGTGAGAGATTCCAAGAATAGAACTGGAGGGGAATTATTCCAAAGTAGGCAGTGATTAAGTAACACAGGCATAAGGAGAGTAACAAATGGTGGGAGTTCACTAGTCATATACCAAATCAAAATTTATACCAAATTAGTTAATACCAAGTTTTCTTAAAAAAAAAAATACAATGCCCTGACCCCGCCCCCGGGCCCTTCCCCAGTCCTTACCTTCTGTCTTAGGATCAATACTAAGTATCAGTTGCAAGGCAAAAGAGTGGTAGGGATTGGGCAATGGGAATTAAGTGAGTTGCCCAGGGTCACACAGCTAGGAAGTGTCTAAGGGTCAAATTTGAATCCAGGACCACCCATCTCTAGGTTCTGGCTCTCTGTCTTCTGAGCCATCTAGCTGCCCCAATTCCAAATTTTCTAAATTAGCATGATCTGTGGGTTATTTAAGATTCTTATCCTTCTTGCATTCTTTGTCATCAAAATTTGCTAATTCTTGTCTAAAAACTGTTATGAGAGGAAGCCAGTATGGAGCAACTTTGCCGGCTGGGAAATAAAAACCATAATGAAGATGGAAAAAACTTAATCTGTTAAAGCTTCCTACTGACCAAAAACTTAAGAACAAGAAGTAGATACAGTCAGTTTTTCAAGAGGAAGTTCCACCTCTGGTCATTAAACCAATTTTTGGGTAGTTGTATTCCTGTGAATAGAAAATAACATCATGGACAAAGCACCCTCCTGGCCTAAAGAACAACAAAGGCAGGAGGTTAGCAATGACTCCATTCAATGCAGAATCCTAGGGCATGGAGACCAAATAAAGCTTCAGTGCAGTGTAACAAGTTGAGATTTCTTTGGAGCTTCCAGCTCAAACCTATTTCACATGTCAGTGAAGCAAAGAAGGGTAGCAATAGGCCTGGAATCCTCAGTGACAGCATGTCTGCTCCCTCTCATTCCACTTCAGATGGTGTGGATGGGCAATATTTCAATCCTCTGCTGTGTTGTTGGAAATCATAATCCACTTGACTGGCTTATATTTGTCATACTTATTGGAACCATCTCAAATCCAGAGATAATTACTCGACGGCAATGTTTTGCAGACTTGCTAATATTCTATTATCCCAAGAAAGCTGGAGAGAAGAATTGCAATGATGGATTGTGATCTCTAACAAGTCCTAAGAGTCAGGTTGGTAATGGGCTGAAAGGTTGCTCAATAAAGGCCATACTCCAGAAGGAGGCATTTTTATTCTATTATGTACAGTTGTAATGCCAGGACCTACAACAGATAAGATAACACTGAAACCCTGGCTTCTAATGTCTCCCACAACCCGGATGATTTATTTTAGTACAACCTGCCTTCCAAAATTGCCACTTAGGGATGTAAGTAAATCAGTTAATCGACAAGCATTTATTAAGTATCTACTGTGTGCCAAGCCTCTCGTTAGGTGCTGGGGATACAAAGATGAAGAACGAAACAATCTCTGTGTTAAAGGAGTTTACTTTCTCACACAGGAGACAATAAATAAAATATACAGATTAAAATGAAGGGAATAAATACAAAGCAGTTAAATACAATTTAGTTTGGGAGAAAGGACACAGCAAAGGGGTAATATATCAGGAGAGGCTTCATGTAAAAGACAGTGCTTGACTTGCATCTTAAAGGAAGAGGTTAGGAGGGAAAGTATTCCAAGCATGGAGGTCAGCCAGGACAGAGGCAAAAGCTAAGCCTTTGTGAGTGAGGAACAGAGAGAAAGAGCCCATGTAGGTGAATCCCAGCATGGCAGAGTCTGCTTCCTTCTTCTGAAAGCAATGCAATGTGGATTTCAAATGCATCATTCAAATGAAATGCTCTCTCCACAGTTATCGATGACCTCTTTCAAGGCTCAGTCTAATTAATGGGCCTTCCCAGGCTTGATTCCTGCTGTCCTCTCAGCACTACTGAATACTTTGGATCTCCGTCCCTTCTGAGATAAGTCTCTCCTCTCCAGGTTTTTGTGACGCTGCTCTTTCCTAGTCCTGCCTTTGAGTCTCCTTAGCTGAATCTTTAACCACGTCTGGTCACACCCACCAAGGATGGGTTTCACCCAAGGCTCTTTTTCTGGTCCTTTTCTCTTTTCCCTATGTATGATCTTGGTTCCTCTGAGTTCATTTATTCTCCCTCTGCCGATGATTCCAAGATTGATATATCCAATCCTAGTCTTTCAACTTGCTGCCTGAACATCCCAAACTAGATGTCCTATAAGGATCTGAAACACAACCTGTCAAAACTAAATAATCTTTTCTCTAAAACCATCCCTTCTTCCAAACCTTCTTATTACTACTGAGAGTACTACCATCTTCCTAATCAGCCAGGCTTGTTGCCCAAGTGTCATCCTTGACTCCCGACTCTCGCACCACAAATCCCAATCTTGGTTTACCGAGTGTTATTGCTGAAATATTTCCTTATCTTCTGACAAACCTGGTGCAGACCCTCATCATTTCAAACTGGACTCTGGCCATAACTTTTCAGTTGTCTTCCTTCCCTCCAAAGTCTCTCCCTACTCAAATCCATCCGTGACTCAGCTGCCAAAGTGGCTTTATTCCTAAAGGGCAGTTTTGACAATGTCATTTCCATCCTCACTGTTAACTGCCGATAGTTCCCTATTATCTCCTTGCCCCATCTCTGCACTGTAGCACTGGCAGGTCTCCCTACCTGAATGCGCCCCCTCCTTCCCTCCACTTCCTATTTTCTCTGGCTTTCTTCGAGACTCAGATCAAGTCACAACTTCTGCAAGAGGCTTCTTCATCCTGCCTTGGTTGCTAGAGGCATCCCCTCTGAAATTAGCCTCAGTGTCTCCCCGTAGGAATATGGATCATCTGAGGGCAGGGGTTGGATTGGCCTGCCTTTGAATTGTCTATGCTTTTTAGCACAGTGTTTGGTAACTAATAAGTGTGTAACTAGAGCTTTGGTGATGAGATTGCTTATGAGGTAGTTGCCATTCGATGACAGTGTAACTAGGTATTAAGAATTAGACAAGTAGGAAAAAGTAAGATGATCATAGTTTAGGCTTTTTTAAAGGCAATTTTTACTTTTCTGTTGTTTTTTTTTAATGGATGTGGAAAAAGCTAAGCAGCGAAATTTCAATGATTAATGTTTCTGTTATATTGACATCAAAGCTTTACCAAATAGCCTTCCCAAACAATGTAGTCACTCGATATTTATGCTGAACATACATAAGTCCTTTTAACTCCTCTATTATATTATGCAATCTTTTCCAGTCCAGATTGTTTCAGTGTTTGTATTTGTATCTCTAACACCTAACACACAGTAGGCACTTAATTATTAACTCAGATTTCCTCTCTCATCCTAGGCTCTATCTTTCCAAAGACCACTCCTATGTATACAAATACAAACACCACTGTTGTTCCTTTAGATTCCTGGGAAATTAATAGTCAGTTAGCAATATGAATTTCCTAGACATACCGATATTCTTTGTTTTTACTTCACTGTGATTTCTCCTGTTCCATATACGCTGAGAGTCATCAATTATGACAAAGAATTTTTTAAAGAAGAAAAGAATTCATTTGAACTAATCAATACATTAAAAAAAAAACAAAAGATGCTAAATGCAATGCTTCATACTTCTCTCCACAATCCATCTCTGCAAATTTTTAGACATGACCACCGATTGCCAAGAGAAGCAGAGATGCTTTGCCTTCCCTTCAATTACCTTTACAATGTTAAATGTTGAACATTCACACACAGAGGCACCGGTGCTAAGGGGAAAAGCATTAGCATAAATATTGGTTCAGTATAACTTATATTTTTCTTACACTTATGGAACTGAAGAGCTTGCAATCCTCTGCCTGACACAATTTGTAAACATCAGCAGAAAACTAGTTCTACCATCAGCAAACTGCTAGGGCCTCGCTTTGAAATTTAGACACTGTCACCCATCATGCCATGAGCTTTCTGATTAGGAATAACTAACTAGTTTTGATTTTTTTAAATCATTTGATAAAAGTCAAACACTCCAAGCATAGAATGGGCTTAACCTTAGGTTGCTCTGTTGGCCAACATACCTGACAGATATCTGAATATCTTATTTCAACAACTGGAAAAGACAATTCACTCAGAAACAGCCTTGAAAAATCCATTAGTTCAACATTTTTTCCCAGGCCTTTTCAAAACACCCACACCCACCCACACACAGTGTCATAAAGAAGATGTGCCTGTGGGCACTGAGGAGCAGTAGCTAGCAGGAAGGCAATAACTAGTGAGAATCTCATTTTAAAGTTTTATTAAAATTCTTCCTTGTGCCTAACAATCTGATCTCTTTTTGGCTCAGCTTAATTTCTTCTGGGTTGGTGGTCCCCTGGTAAACTGCATGGAAATTGTTAATCAAGGCATCATATCATATATTCCATTTCCTTTCCCACCTAGAACAGCTAATGGTTCAGAGAGCCCTAACCAATGGCACCTACTTTCCACTTCAGCTGGCCAGAACCTCAGCTTGCCAGCTTGGACTACACAATAGGATCAACATCTTGTATTTTTCTCCTCTGATAAATTACTTTAGGGGTGAGAGGGTAAAAAATTGCTTCATTTTGCTGCTGCTCCATTTCATGTTCTTAACTAATATTTTTGTTCCTCTAAGACAAATTAACCACAAAGGACTCAATATTCAATATTTGTCACAAATGATGATGGGGATAGGGAGGCAGTTAGAAGGCTCAGTGGATAGACAGCCAGACCTAAAGATGGGAGATCCTGGGTTCAAATATGACCTCAGACACTTATGTCACTTAACCCCAAATGCCTAGCCTTTACCACCCTTCTGCCTTAGAACTACTACAAAGTATCCATTCTAAGATGGAAAGTAGGGATGTTGTTGGCCCTCTGCTTAAGAGAGGACCTTGATGTCTACGGAAACAACAAAAGAACTAACTGTAAGCAAAGTTCAGATATTGGTCTGTAGCCTCCATTAGTCAACCTAATTCTGCAGAAGCACAAAGAATCATAAAGTTGGAAGAGATTTTTAAAAGGTCACCTAGCCTGCCATACCCCTGCAAAGGAATGCTTCCACTGCTTCCCCTACAAGTGGTTATCTAGAATTTTCTTAAAGACTTCTAGTAATGGACATCACTTTCTAGCCATGGGCAGGCCACCCCACTGTAATTCAGATCTAATTTTTCTTCATGTGAAGTATAAATTTGTGTTTCTGAGCTTCCATTTGTTAATCTTTTGAGGAATTGATCAAGGGGGGAATAAAAAAGTGAATTAAGAATTTTCAAGTAGAAAAAAAAGGTTAAAAAGGATCCAAAATGGCTGAGGAACTGAAATGTGTTGGGAGACTTGAAAGTAGAAAAATGGGATACAGAAGAGACTGAGAAAAGGGACCACAGAGCATCTGAACTGAGGGGAGGAGGAGGTAAGTAGCTCATGATAACCCAAAAGGAGATGAGTAAGACAGAAATAGTGGGTGGGTGTTTTTCTACGTTTTTTTTTCCATCCTCTTATATACTAACATCTATTGAAGAATCTCCCTGATGAGAAGGAGGCACTGAGGCAGTTATTCCTGAACCTGATAATAACAGTGAGGTTGGTCTGTTGTCTTCTGAATTCATGGATCTAGGGGACAACCAAGAACTTCCCAAACCTGATGATCACTACCTATGGCTGGTCCTTCATGTGGTGACAATTTATATTGCCAGAAACTGAAAACTATGAGCCCCAAGGAAGAAAGTAGGTACTGTGTTGTTTTTATTATTATTTCTAGTCAAAGTCAAGGACTTCAAAAAAAAAAAAAGAAAAGCAGATCTCTGACATGAATCGTTGATTAAAGTGATAGTGACCAAGAATGAGATTTGGATTGAATCACTGGGCTCAAAAAATAAGAATGCTATCTTATGGCCAAAGAGGAAATATAACAGACAAGGGTAGGGTAAAAAAAATGCATTTTGCCTGGAGCCTTGTAAGTCAAAAGGCTTTAAGCAGAGAAAAGAGGGATATATGGAGCCTACATATAGCCACCAGGCTAGATACCTAAAGAGTTGTTACAGTGATCAAAGGATAATAGACAAATGACAACTCCAGATAACACTATCCTAAAAAGGATCATAACCTTTGAGCTGAGAGGAACCTTGGAGGTCATCAAATTCAACCCTCTCGTTTTACAGATGAAGAAACTGAGGCAAGTATTAGTTTGGTTTGTTTTCAATGCCTTTTCCAGCACCACAAAGTTAGTAAGATCCAGAGGTGAATTTGGAACCTGACGCCAAACAAGTGATTCTGTCCACTATAACAGCATCACCCGCCACACAATGCTACTGCCTCTGTTGTCCTAAAAAAGAACAGTCAAGGATATATCTTAGTTAGCTAACACAAACACACAAAACATAGATAACAGACAAGGAGAATTAGAAATCTGAATACGAGCAGGCACATCTGAACTCACAGACATCAGGGAGACCCAGTGAGAAGAGACGTATGACTGAAAGGAGTCTGTCTGGGCAAAGGGAGGGCCTTCTTTGAAAGAAAAGTACAAGAGAGGATGAGCGATGGATGGACGGGGAGAGGGGAGTATCATTCTGTTTTAAGAGACAGTCATCTAATCATCCTGGGGAAAAAAAACAGTTGTAGGAAACGCTGTATCTTGAGGAACAATGAAGGGAGAAACAAGAAAATATACTACAGAACAACAGGATAGAAAGAAGGGAAAGATGAGTTTAGAAAACCTAACCAGTCCAATATAGAAATGTGATGCAATAATGGCCAACTCCAATCAACTGGCCATCTCTTAAGGGCATAATGCTAAAGGGAGAGCAACCATTCATTTCTTGTTTTCCCAATAATAGTTTTATCCTTCCAAAAAAAAAAAAAAAAGGTAGCAAAACTGATGAAAAGAATTGCTGTTGGGGACCTGATTCTGACCAGCATCATTAAAAGGATTTTTTTATCAGCAAAGCCATCCTCTAATAGAAAGGACAATGGAATAAGATGTTTTCTTAGTGGTACTGTATGTGATAGGATACGATAGATATAAAAACTTGTGTTTGTCCACAGGATGTTCCCAAGTCCCACGTGCTGCATAGTGGTGGAACCTTGATGGTGGAAGCTGTGTGATGGCCACGCTGCTGTGCCCACATGAGGAGTGCCGTGGCTCCTCTGGCACAAAGGCTATCTGAGCACACGCTGGAGGAGGGCCCTGTCTAAGAAACAGAGCCAGGAAAAGCAACAGGTTTTGTAAATAACCATGGCATCCTGGTCACTTGTAAAAGAAGGTGAACTGCACATCATTCTTGTAGCTACATTTATAAATATTGAGGATAAATGACAGAATTTTAATTTTCGAAAATAAAAGACAATACCAGGTGTGCAACGATAACTAGGTCTATTACCCTATTCCCCCACAGTTTTGCCCTCAAATTCCAACCATGGTATCATGATAATTTTATCTACATTCTAAAGTAAATAATCCAGAATCGTGAACATGGAATACCTCTTTAAGAACCAGCACACATTTGCCAGGTCCAACGGACTGAGGTAGCTCGGCGATCCTTCCTTTGTTCAGGTAGGGGCCTGAGAAACACCGGTGGTTGATGAAAAGCTGAGGACAGCAGTATTTCCCATTGACAGTACCTGAAGGAAAAAGATCAATATGACTCCTGCTAAAGGATCACCATTTTTGTGTATCAGGAAACAAGCAAGGATTCAGGTGAGTTCATTGGGCTGGCAAAGCTCCCTGAAGAAGTGAGTCATCAGATATCCTGACTGATAAGGAATCCAGAGTTAAAAAGAGAACAGTGTCCTAAGGGGGGAGGAGGGGCATAGCTGGCAAGTTTTAGAGAAGACAGGGCAAAAATCAGGCTGCAGACAGCGGTTCTGGTCAAAATCTTGTTGAGTAACTTGGGAAATATCCAGGCCCAGAGTTGTAAGTTTAAGAGACAATGCCTTTCTATAAATACAGTTAGAATTCTTACAGTAAACACAGAGAGAGGAACTTGGAATCAATAGGATCTGAGCTACTATTTATGTGACCCTGGTCACTTCAATTTTCTCAGCCTCAGTTTTCTTCATCTGAAAAATGAAGGTAATAATCAAATTTACCTCATAGTGTTATTCTGATGATCAAATAAAATAATATATTTAAAGTACTTTATAAACCCTTAATACATTATTATAAATGTATGCTGTTGTTATTAAAAGACAAGGGCCAAGTCAGTTAATCTTTGCCGTAAGTGGACAAATAAAAATAAAAAACAAAAATTCTAACTTGAAATGCAGCAAGCTCCTGGAAAAATGCCAATGAGTAAAATTTATTTTCTGGATAATTATAAAGGATAGTATTTTTTGATGTGTGTGTATAGCAGCAAAAGTAATAGCTCATTAGGTGAGTTTATTGCTTGTCTCCTGCAAGCTCTTATAATTTGAGGATAAAATTAAGTTATTAGAAAAAGCTTGCCTGAAAAGAGATTTAAATCAACTCTAAATTCTGGGTAACACTGATGTTTCAGTTGAAATGATTTCTAGTTGGAACTGGAAGTGTTAACAGATTTCATTCAAGAAAGCTTGTTCTCATGAAGACTCAAAGGATGCAAAAGGTAGAAGGAAAAGATGTTATTTTCCTGTATTTAGGAAAATGTGAGTAAAAGAACAATTATAGACTATAAAAAAGTAGCTGACATGGTTATTTAAACCATTCTTTATACTGAATTTTACACAACTGGTAAGATTATTAAGCTGGCTTTTGCATTTACATGAAAATTCTTCAGTAGGATTAACCCTGCCAAGACCTTCATAGAAAAATAATTTTAGAAAGTCTATCCATAAAATTACTCTTTTTTAATACAAAGATAGCTTTAGATAAAGGCATTCTTTCAATGACTTGCAGTTTTAAACTGAGGATCGTACACTTTAAGATGTCTAAGTTTCTAAACCTCAAAGAATTCAAATCTGATTTTTTTTGGGACAGAAATGGTGTTCCTTAATCAAATATTATCTAATACATGCATCGCTATTATTGTTGTAGATTAACAAAGGGTAACCAATATTAGCATTTTCAGAGAATAAAGATTTTTGAAAATCATATTAATTTTTTTTCCAATGGAAAAAACACCTCCCTCCATCTCCAAAACCCATGTAACCTACAGCCAATTTTCAAAGTTGAAAGAGTCATAAAAATGAATTGATCCAATAATTAAAGAATCTATCATACTCAGTAAAAATGTGTACTTTGGTTGACAAAAATTAATACAGCTACTGAGCCGAAGGTAACAGAAGAGCAGAAAGCTGTCGTTTATCCATTGAGGAAATAAGGAAGAAAAACATCCAAGTAATCACGGCAGAGGCAGAACAAGCTGTAAAGAGGAGGGGGACGTTAGGATGCTCCCTGTTGCCCAGGGGATCTAGGAGGCCCGGGCTGCCTTCACTCACCTGTGGTGTCTGGCTGAGGAAAGGAACAAAGATCATGAGGTATTTTCTCAACAGGCACTGTGGACGGCAATCTGTTAATAAAGAAGAGAACGCAAGTCAAACAAGGCTGGCCAGAGAGCTCGAGCTTCCTGACTTCCTCCTAGCCTGATTACTCTGTTTGGAGGGAGTCTCATGGCCCAGAAAGCTCGCTGCTGGCCTTGAGGCCTGAGCAGGCCCAGCTTCCAATCCAGGCCACTTCCTACTTCTATGAGCCGGTCACTTCCCCTGACCATACAATGGGGACCATACCAGGAGCAGCAGACTAACTGAGTCAATGAGGGGACGGAGAGGCCTCTGTAGGCCCCAAAGCCTATCTACAGAAATGCCAACTCTGATTATTCATGTGTGGCAACTCCAGTGAGAGCAAGAAGGGGTGTTTGTGTCTGGGAACTGTGTGAATAATAATTTCTGAAAAGGTAAATTTAGAAGAGTTGCTCACCGTCAATGTTAATCCACAAAAAGCCCTGCAGGAAAAGAAGCCTGTCATCCCCACGCTCTCATTTGCTAGTGTAAGATTTACCACAATAAATTGGAAATTCTGCGTTGCTTCTGATAAGACACTAATTATGTCAAGTCTGTTTTACATTAAGTAAAACATTTATCGATTCGAGTCCAACCATGAGCCACAGATAGTGTCCTTCACGTTGGGCCTGTGAGAACTGTTGAGGAGGGGCCTGCGGTGCGGTGGAGAAAATTTACCTCAGAATTAGGAAGGTCCGCGGTCTAGTCAATCAACTAAAGGTTTATTAAGTGCCAAGATAAATGTTGGGGATTCAAAAAAATAAAAAAGGCAAGAGGCAGCGCCTGCTCTCAATGCACCTACAATCTAATGGGGAGAGACTGTGAGCAAACAAATATATGTAAATCCAGCTATATACCAGCCCAGCGGATGAATAGGAAAAAGAAGGAAAAGCTCTGGAGTTAACAGGGAAAGGCTTCCTGTATTTTCCTTGCCAGGGAGGTCGGGATGTAGATGGGAGAGCCTCCCGGGCCAGGGGGACAACCAGGGAGAATGCTGGGGGTTGAGAGACGGAGCCTCTCATTTGTGGAACAATCCTGTATCTGAGTTACTGGAACAAGGAATATATGTTGGGGATGAAGTATAAGAAGACTGGAAAGGCAGGAGCGGGCTAGGCCATGAAGGCCTCTGAATGCCAAATGGGGCATTTTGTATTTGCCGCTGGGGGCAATAGGGAGCCCCTGGGATTTATTGAGCCTGAAGGAGGTGGCACAAATTGAGTTGCACTTTAGGAAAATCACTTGAGAGGCTGATGGGGGGAAGACTTGAAGCGGGCAGACTCAGCCACGGACTAGGGCAATAATACGAGATTCAGACCCTGCTTCTTAACGACATAGACAGGCTTTCTGACTGCTCAGAACTAGAGGGACGACTCTAAGACTACAAAATGAGAACCATGATAGAGAGAACTTTCTCACTGGGAGTTTCCATGCCAATGAAAGCAAGCATCAAGTTTAAAAAAGAAAGTTCAACGTGTAAAACACGCTGAGAAACCTTGTGGGTCTGTCAAGAATCCGTCCTGAAGAATCACTTCTCTACAGTGAAGATTTAGGGAATGTTTGTTGTTAGGGTTTTCGAGGAAAGACTGTTCATGCTATAAAATCACATAAAATAGAGTATTTCCAAAACAGTTCACTGGTCATTTTAATTATTTTTTTTACATGCTTTTCAGAAGCATTAAGTCTTAACGGTGGGAAAACTATTTAATGTCTCTGTATATCAATTCCCTCCAAAGTAACAAGGGGACCACAAAACTAATCTGCTTTAGAAGACAGAGGAAAAAATAACTAATCAATAATCCTGTAAAAAGCCTATTATGGGGGGCAGCTGGGTAGTTCAGTGGATTGAGAGTCAGGCCTAGAGATGGGAGGTCCTAGGTTCAAATCTGGTCTCAGACACTTCCCAGCTGTGTGACCCTGGGCAAGTCACTTGACCCCCATTGCCCACCCTTACCACTCTTCCACCTACGAGCCAATACACAGAAGTTAAGGGGTTTTTTTTTAAAGCCTATTATGAAATATAATGCTATGAGGTTGCTTTAAAAATGGGACATAAAGACACAGATTGGGTGTATGACTATGTTTCATAGACTTCAACTGCAATTGTTCAATGGTTTACTAGCAACTCCTAGAGACGGTTTTGCTAGCACAGGAAACAGTCCCGTTACCCTCTGGTCCGTAATATATTTTAAACTATCAAGTAAAAGAGAACCATCAAGGCTAGGCTCATTCCAAGCATATCCTTTTAACAATTATCTGTAACCACAAAAAAGTTGAGGGAAATAAAATATGTTAAAGCCACAGAATAGTTCTAGAATAAGATCACAGCTTGTGTGGCTTTAAGCTTTAATAGCTTAAAATGGACAAAACCAAAATATTTCCCGTTAGATTGTAAGTTCCAGGAGGGCAGGGACTGCATTTTGCCTCTTCTCGAATCTCCAGGGCTTCTCATAGTGAGAGAATTTCAATATTGGCTGAAATATTCTTTAAAGCACAGTACGGCTCGCCTCTCCTCCCGCCTTTTGGGGGCCATCTCTATCATTTATTTCATCATCGCTGGGATCTGCATATTACCGGCTTAGGGCAGTAAGAGGTAGCATGACTTGCCCAGAGTCACGGGGCTGAACATTTCAGAGGCAGACCCTGAAATCAAAGGCCAGACTTTTGACCACCATGCCATGTTGTTTGTTGTGCTACCTCTATCAAGAATAATAAAGATCCTCATACCAGATTCTGGAGGCCAAATTTGTTCTGACCCATTGTTGCAAATCAGCTCTGCTGTGTTCTCTTTCAGAAGGGCCATGTGGTACAGTGCTGATGTTTTAAAATAGAGTACATTTTACTTGGAAAAATAAAGGAAACCAGGAGGAAAAGAAACTTTGAAGCCTGATTTGAAATGTAATTACTAAAATAAGGGGCAGCTAGGTAGTCCAGTGGATAGAGCACTTGGCCTAGAGTCAAGAGGATTCACTTCTTAGCTGTTTGAGCCTGTTTGCCTTAGTTTCCTCATCTGTAAAATGAGTTGAAGAAGAAAAAGGCAAATTGCTTCAGTATCTCTTGCCAAGAAAACCCCAAATGGGGTCATGACAAGTTGGATATGACTGAAGGACGATCAACAGCTGTGTTTCTGCCCATACACAGATCTCACAGGCCTCCTGGGAAGGGGAAGGCCTATGAGGACAGGAATTGTGTCTTATCTAAACTTTATGCCTTTCTCTGCATCTATGAGTATATATATACACAAGCCATTTAATATTCATTTAATTGAGTTCTAGGGAAAAAGTCCTCCAACTCTTAGAGGAACAGGACAAGTGTTGCTTTCACCTGTGCATTTTAACAAATTCCATTCAATTGGTGAACACCAACCAGTATACACAAAGCATGGTGCTGGGACTGGGCATGTACAGTTCTGACAGTCCTTGCACCCAAAGAGTTGGAAATAATATTATATATGATCATAACATAACATACAAAATAGTAAATATTATTATGCATTACATATATCATTAGAATAATTATTTTTATATTTTAAAAACATTTTTCAGTATTATTCAGTATTTCTTTAGTCATTTCACAAGTAAAAGGCATAGGGAGATTCCACCAGTCACCTTTTTTGTTTAGTATAATCTGCATATACTTACGTGGCTGAATTGAATAGTTATCAGTTTTATGAACAAAACAAATAAGAAAGACTGAGAATCTTGATTATAGGAACTACTGAAAGCAAGGAGAATACTTGACACTGAGGCTGTGAGACAGATGTTGGTCTTTCTGTCATGGTCAAGTAACTGTTACCGAAGCTCTAACTGAAGCTACATCTCCCTTCTATAATGGAAATTTAAAAGGGCTTTAAAGGATGCTCCTTTGCACTCCAGGTTATCAGAGAGAATGAAGTGGTCCTAAAAGGAGGATGAAGAAGGGCTTTGAGTCTAGAAATAGAAAAAAAAGGAACTCAAAAGGCAGAAGGAAATTCTGATGCCTTTTAGAAGGCGAAAGGTAGAAAGACAGAGGAGAAAAAGATTATGAAGGCACGGGTAAGAAACTAAAGACCTAGGAACAAAGGGAGGGTTCCTCACCCCCAGTTTCTGTTGGCAAGGACATGATGAACGGTGGGTTCAGAAAGTGAACAGATGATGGAGAAGGTGGTATCTGACAAATGGATTTGGATTTCTGGACCATGGCTCAAAATAGGAACAATAGCAAATTGGACAGGGACAAAGGGTTATCTAACAAGGTCTTTTATTTATTATTATTATTTTTTAAATATATCTACCTCATCTTATAAGTCTAATCAAGGGATGAGGATGGGAATTGGAATTTTGTTGATCGGGGGGTGGACAACAACTCTTGGGCTAGGAAACTTCTCCCACTAAGGCAGGTTGGAATCTTCTCCACAATGTCTGGTGTTGTAGAATGATCTAGGGTAGAGAAAACTTAGAGGACTGGCCCAGGGTCCTACAGCCACAGACCGGCAGAGGCAAGAACTGACCCCTGTCTCTCTACCATCATGTTTCTCTAATGAAAAGAGATTTAAATTGAAAAATGGTGAACCCATGATCATTACCCTATGTCCCCATGTTACTCCCTAACATTCACCAACTTTTACTATTTTCCCTGTATTTGTGCCTTCCAGATTTCAGGTTACTGACATCTGACCTGCCATCATACTCTAATGATACTCTGAATTTGTCCTTAATCTAAATAATAAAAGGTAATATTTATGCAGTGGTTACTATGTGCCAGGCACCACACCAATAATATTTTCAGAAAGTCAGGAAGTTCAGTGGATTGAAAGCCTGGCATAGAGACTAAAGGTCCTGGGTTGAAGTCTGGTCACAGGCACTTCCTAGCTGTGTGACCCTGGGCAAGTCACTTAACCCCCATTGCCCAGCCCTTACCATTTTTGTACCTTGGAACCAGTACACAGTATTGACTCTAAGACAGAAGGTAAGGGTTTTAAAAAAATAAAACAAAAAAACAACCCTGGGAGGTTGCTGCTATCAAAACTGAGGCAGGTAAAGGATTAGGTGACTTGCAGAGGATCTTCCTGACTCTCGGCCCAATGCTCTCTCTGCTGCACCACTCGGCCACCCTCTGCCCTCTTAGACATATATATTGTCTCCCCATAACTTGTCTGTGAGCCCTGGATTACTGCCAAATCTGTCTTGCTCTCTTCCCAGACTTTACAGCAACCACCCGAAAGGGAGGGCTTTCCTCCGGCCGGGTACCACCTGCCTCTGCTCTCATCACCCTAAGTCGCTCATCTCCTCTGCCTATCCCGCATCTCCTCACAGATCTCCCTTCTGGGCTCCGAATAATCCTGAGGACTGGTCCAGAGTGATGCTCCTGGTGACTCCTTGTGGGACGGCGCTGTCCCCTGTGCTGGTGCTTAAACGATGGCTCCCTGCCTCTGGAGGAAGCGGTGAGATCCCCCCAGCCCCCAAGAATCCCCCAGAGCAGCGCCCGGATACCTCTCCTCCATCTCAGGGTCTGACTGATGGCACATTTATCCCAGTGACAGGCATCACAAAGCCAGAAGGGACAGCTAAGGAGTCAGGACCAACAAACACCACAGCAGACAAACGAGGCAAAATGGAGAAGGGGGAAATGGAAATCCCCTACCTGGGCTTCCCAAGGACAGAGGCACAGCTAAACTATCCAGCATAATAAGGAAGACCTGGGAGGCTCCAGGGTGTGACACGGGAGCTAAGCACAGGGGATCCTCAAGGTCCCCAACAACTCTGCGATCCTGCAATTCCACATGCACGGGGCCTGGTTCTTTTTGTTTTTTAATATTCTCAATCCTAAGAGCTAAGCAGAATTTCTTACACTAGCAGGTTAATTAGCAGGTATCGAATGAACAAAGGAAAAGATGTGTTATTTTATTAGCTCTCCAGCGACGTCAGCTCAACCACTCCTTACAATATCTCTCAAAGGAAGAAATGTCAATAGTGTTGTTTAGGGGGGAAACTTACTGTTTCTCCGGTTGTACAACTGCAATCTTTCTCTTCTTTTGTACTAGAAAGAGCAAGCAAAAAAGAAAAAAAATAGAGAGTTCCATTATTCTGGCATTCAGGCGAGTGTGCCTTAAGAAAGTACTTATAAAAATATAATGGCCTTAAGTTAACATTTTTAAAAGAGAAATGTTACTTATGTTGCAATCATATATTAATTTATATGTAAACTATAACATAAATAATATTCATATATTTACATATGTATAAGATTTTTTATTTTTATATTTATCATATACATATTATATTTAGGTATTATATAATAAATATAAAACATATATAAGCTCATATAAGATATTAGCTACTCAGAAACATGTTCTAAATAGGACAGAACACATTTAATATTCTGACTGCATGGTGTGCTATATTTTAAATCTTCTTTTAAGAAAAGGCAGTAGAAAAACTCACAAATATTGTACCACACAGAAACACACTGTATTCGTTACAAGCATGATTACCCAGCATGATTTTTTTCTATAAAAACTATAAAGGCTGAATACTATTGCTACACTTCTATAATCTCAATTAGGTATTTTTTTAACTAAAATATATTTTGTTCTTTAAAAGGGCCAGGTTGATGCATTTTAAATTTCGCTGTCAAATATGAACATAAACAGACTGATTTTTTTCTCATTTGAGGATATTTTTCTGCAAATAACCCATTTCATTTAGATTTAATACTGTCTATTCTTCAACTTAATAAAATTAGACCATCACTTCCTGACACTTATTAATTTTGGCATAAACTAACTCTCTCTCCCCCCTAAATAAGCAGAAACACCAAAAGCTGTGAAAATTGGAGAAAAGTAGAATATACTTTGGATTATTAACTGTAAGTCTTTTTTTTTTCCTTTTGGGTCTGGACTTCTGATGTCAGTGAAATAGGGTGCTTTTGGTATATATACAAGCCCTCTCTCATTACCTCCACAGACCTTCTTTGTCATTGAAAACCCTCTAGTTTCAGAGGACTGCCCAAAGTATTGAAAGTTAAGTGATTTATATAAGGTGACAATGGCAGTATGTGTTGGAGGCTACAGTTGAACCCTTTTTTTCCTATCACTGGAGTTCCAGCCTTCTATACAATATACTATAGTATGAGGGAAAGAGTAATGCTTCTGGTTTGAATTTTGCCTCTGAGCCACTAAGAAATCTAGTCCTAGGTTTCTTCAACTTTAAAATGAGTGTTGGCCTAGATAACCCCTGAGGTCCCTTTCAGAGAGCTATCTATGAGCCCAAATGTTTATTTGTACGAAATGAAGTTAGTAGTAACAAATAAGGCAGGATCTGGAGATAATTAAGATAGTCAATATAACTCACTCCCTTTGGTTCTTAATGTTCAGTTTCCATAACCAAAAATTACTATCATCTCTGAAATTTTAGAGTCAATGAGTGATCTAGAATTCTTCTTATAATCAAAGCCTGTTAAAATTAGGGAGCAAATACTAAAGACAGCAGGTTTCAAAGGTGTGGGAATACCATCACATTCACCTTTAATTTATGTAGCCTCTCCACACAGAAAAACTCAAAAGGTCTTTTACAGAGAAGAAAATAAACACACCCAATTTAGTGGAAAAAGAAAATGTGGATCAAGTCAATGACAGCTGATACTGGTGAAATCTGAGATTGTCCATAAAGGGCAACACTACAGAACTGATGTGAGAAAACTCCATCAATCAGGCAAAAACACCAGCTGCTGGGGATGAAAGGCTTCTTCTCATCTTAAAACACCAGCAAGTGGTGGTTTTGCGAGAGGGGGTTTCTCAAACGGGAACGGGAGGCAATTCAAAAGCCACCTCATGCTCCACACTTCTTTGGTTGCCAAGCTTAAGTGCCCCTCTGCCATTCACGGCAATCACTCTGGTTCAAGCCCTCGTTATCTCTCACCTGCAGGACTAACTGTAAATACCTCCTCACCGATCTTCTGTAGCCAGTTCTCCTCTTTTCACACTGTGGCTCACATAATCTTCCTACTGCACCAGGCTGAGCCTAGCACTCCTCTAATTACCCCAATGTTTCCCACTGCCCAGGGAAGAAAGTATCAGTCTCTTATCTTCTTACACAACAGCCTCTGGATTCAGGCACCAAGCAATCTGTCCAGCCCTGCCTCACACTATTTCCCTTTACATATGCTATGTTCCTGGCTAAAGTGAACTACTCTCTGTAGCCCTAGTATTCATCCCTGTGGTCCAGCCTCTCCCTTCCTCTTGTCTGTCTCTGTCTCTCTATCTCTCTTTCAGTCTCTCTGTCCCTCTCTCTGTCTCTCCCCCTTTCCTTCTCTCTGTATATCCCCACTCCAGCTCTCTCTCTCTCACTCTCTCTCTCTTTCACACACACATTCTTCTTTAACTGATCCTTAGCCAGTGAAATTTCTGTGTGTACTTTCAAGCCTTTGCCGGGCTCTCTCCTCCCCAAGGGATCCTTTCTCTAGTTAAAATTTCTCACGACCCCTTAACCAGACATGTCATTTTCAGTAACCACCTTTTCTCTTTAAGTCACAGTTATTTTACTCCATTAGAGGACACTTTCCTTAAGTCTCACTAAAACAAGGGCAGTGTGTCTTTCTTTGGATGCCTAGAGTCTAGGAAATTGTCTTATCTATACATAGAAAACATTTAATAAATGTTCATTCTAAAAATGAAGATTCCAGGACAACGTCTTTTTTAAACCCTAACCTTCTGTGTCAGAATCAACGCTGTGTATTGGTTCCAAGGCAGATTGAGTGGTAAGGGGTGGTTAAGTGCCTTGCCCAGGGTCACAAAGGATAACTTTCAGGAATATATTCATGCATCTAAGAACTGACTCCAGGGGGGAAAATAACACACTTCCAAAAAGAGGGCTTTTCAGTCTCTGAGTGTAGCAGCATTTGGGAAGGTTTTTATAATAATGAGCAGGTAAGGTGTTCTGAACTTCTGATAGAGAAAGCCTGATGGAAAAAGAAGTTGTTTAGTAGCCTATCAAAGAATGTGATGTATTTTCTGTTTTTTTTAATTGATTAATTTATTTAATTTAAAATCTTTTTTCATGATTCATTATTAATTTTCTTTTCCTCCCCTCTTCCCTCCCCCCTCTTGTAGCCGTTGCACGATTCCACTGGGTTTTACATGTATCATTGTTCAAAACTTATTTCCATATTATTAGTATTTGTAATAGAGTGATCATTTAGAGTCTACATCCCCAAATCATGATGTTTTTTCAAGGATAACAGACTTATTCAAACTCTTCTAATTCAAAATGTCAAGGACATGCAACCAGATATTTAATGTCCTTGAGTCCTCATAGCTCTCATTGATATTTGAAACAATTATGCAATCAGGTTCAAACAACAAACATAAAGATGAGCATAAAGTTTTTTAAAATAACATTATTTAATATTTATCATCTCCTTTATAAGTGTGCCCTAAAGATTACTCAAGATTTCCAGTCACCTATAAGAGTTATCCTATGCATCTGATCTCCTGCATTAGGATGTGAGCTCTTTGACCACAGGCACTATTTCTACTTTTTTCATTTTTATCACAAAGTGAGTAGGCCCAGCAAAGATGGGAAACTTTGTTCAGATTGTAAAAACCAGTTAGTGGTCAAACCCGGCCTCAGCCACTTCCCAGCTGTGTGACCCTGGGCAAGTCACTTGACTCCCATTGCCCACCCTTACCACTCTTCCACCTATGAGACAATACACCAAAGTTAAGGGTTTAAAAAAAAAAAACAAAACCAGCTAGTGGTATTTGAGGAAGCCAAGAGTCATAGTGGGTTATAATATTAAATTAGGACTCAAGAAAGATCTGAGTTCAAATCTTATCTCAGACATTAGCTGTGCAACTCTAGCCAAGTCACTTCATCTTCCTCAGCCTTAGTTTCCTACTCTTCAAAATGGGGATAAAAGCATTTACCTAATAGGGTTGTCATGAAATTAGATGGGCAAAGCAATTTGCAAACCTTAAAGTGCCATATAAGTGTTAACAATTAGTAGTAGTAGTAGTAACAGAATTACTTTTGTGGCTAATTACATTTTAGAATAGAATCGCAGAAAAAAGTTGAAGTGAGAACCTCAAAGAAAAGAGAAGCAATACTGCAGTAAATCCAGAACCTGGGCCTGTGGAACAATACCCTTTTTATTCCTTTATTAGTCATGAATTTTTATTTTATTCACAGATATGGCAGGTAATTTTTTCATGTTTATCTATTATGTTTATAATGTGACCTTTATAACTAAGTCACATATTCATTTGGAGATTATCTTGGTATAGCATGTGAAATAATGGTCTAAATCCAATTTCTTCCCTATTGCTCTTTCCTCAATGTTGACACACTATTCATATCTCTACCATGTCCAATCTCTCTCTCATGGCCAGACTTCCATGGATATTAGAAGCTCAGCACTTATATATATTTTAAAATATTATTTATATATTATATTTATTTTATATATAATATTTTAAAAACATATCCTATTTATAATATATAATAGATATGTAATAACAAATACATTTATAAATAGAAATATAATATCATATATACTGATGATGGTAGTAATGATGATGACGACAATAAGACTAAGGCCACTTTAGGGCAAGATAGACCTGAATACATGCTCCATCTCATGAAAAAATTTTAAAGTTATTGTGTACACGGTAGTTATTTGTGCATGGTGAATACATTGGGAAACAAAAGAAAAACATCTTTTGCTGTCCATACAAATTATTTCTCTGGGGTAGAAATGAAAGGAAGGAGGAAGCAGCATTTATTAAGTACCCACTATATTCCAGGACTGGGCTAAATGCTTGCCAAGTACTATCTCATTGGATCCTCACGATCCTGAAGGTAAGTGCTGTTCTTGTCCTTACTGTATAATTGAGGAAACTGAGGGAGACAGAGGAGAAGGGACACCACTCAGCTAAGCAGCTGTCTCTTGCTGGATTTGAACTCCAGGCCTAGGGCTCTATGCCCTGCCCTGGCTCCCCAGATGCTTCTTTGCACTTTGGAAAATGCCGCCTGTCATCCTTGGGAGTTCTTATTTATTTTTCAGGAAGTCCCTGAGCAATCCCTCTAGAATGAAGATACACAGAAGATGAGAAGGATCACAGACCCAGAAGTCAGAGGAGGCCTGACAGTCTTTGTTTGGGGATTTGGGCAAGTTATTATTCAGCCCCTCTGGGAATCCATTTCTTTGTCAAAAGAAGGAAGTGAACTACTTCTCCAACTTCTTCCACTCTTGAATTCAGTAATTATATGATCCCTGAAGTACATGGAAAATAATCTGGGAAGGACAAAAAACTACATCTTTTCTTTCGGCCTTTTGGGGCACATTCAACCCACCAGCTGGGCATGAACCCTCAGTCAAAATCAAGCATCCATAAAATGATGAAAATAATAATTTTCAAGTTTTGGTTTTGGGTATCTTTATATCGGGGATTTTTAAATATGATGCTTTTATGAATTCTTTGGGTCATAATTATGAATTATTGTTATTCTTATTTATTCCTATTTAATGATAGTTGATTGTTACTAATTCAATTATTAATCTTTTAGACAAAACCTCATGAGAAAAATTATTCACTCCCCAACATCAATAATGTAAAAAAATGAAGCAATGATATAGATTTCACTTAGACCCTTTCAAACTGACAATCTAGACAGAGACGTTAGAGACGGTAAATTTGGAGTAAGGATTTCTGGTGTCTGTATAATTTTGTAATATTTGTAAAAATATTGAGCACAGTGCCTGGCACCCAACAGGTTATATAGAAATGCTTATTCTCTTCCCTTTCCCCCACCTCATGTCCAGCCTGGGAAATGGCCAATAATGACTGCTCGATGTTCAAGGGATGAATGGGAAAAAGAAAAAAAAAAAAAGGGAAATCAACTCATAGAAAGACACCGTAGGATCATGACTCCAAAACTGTGATAAACTCCCTTTATATAGCTTTCCACAGTCACTGTACTTACAAACAGCTTTATGGGGTGGAGTTAAAGGATACCCATTTGCTTCACACCAGCCAACGGGGAAGATGTCCATAGACTCTACATCCACAATATACTCTGGAACAGGAGGCTGCAAGCCTGCCGTGGAAAGAAGCAAAGTCATTAATTACACATCTCGAAACATTCTTCACCAGCAAGAGAAATGAAATTATAAGAAATAACAGAATATCTGAAGAATAATGTCCCTCAAAGGATTAGGTAATACAAATCCTTCACAATGTCAAAAACAAGTTATTAGGTTTAATTTGGCAGATAATTCCTGTTTTCACTGGGAATGATTCCACTGATCAAGTTCACCATTCATCTGTGTTAGAAACTCTGACATGAAAATCTGATCATTTATAATACATAGCAAGTTCAATCGTAATGTCGTTGTACCAATAACTGACGCTCTAAATTTCCTCTAGACGAAGCCATAGGGAAATAATTTATTTGCTTGGCACCCTGCATTGATACCACACCAAATGGATCTTCCTATTTATACATTGTTATTGTGTGTTGTTTTTTTTTTTAATTTGGTTCTTCTCTATGCTAAAGAACATAATTCTAATGGAGTAGGTGAGGCCATTGTTTCTTTCCTTTTAGGAAACCAACAGACAAACAACAAGATCATCCAACAGTTTTCCATCTCGCTTCATTAGTTACAGTTGCTATTTCACTTATTTGCTTATGTCCTAGGAGTAGCATCCTTTCATTTTTATATTGGCAAACTCTGCTCTAGGAAATATCATCCCTGAATGTTGGATCTCTGACTTAGAATGGATGTCAAAATCCTAAGATTGTGAGTTAGCATCTAATCTATCTGTCCTGAAACACTCCAAATCTATTCACTATTTGGTCACCATCTGAAGATTTCCAGTGACAGAGAGTATGCCACCTTTCATTCACACTTTGGAGGAAGCCTCTCCTTCCTTACACCAAGGAACAATGCGTTCTTTAAATTCTACCCATCACAACTATTTCTTCCTCCTGAGACCAAGCAGAACAAGTCTAACCCCTTCACTGGTCCTACAAAAAACCTGAAAGCCAACTACTGTGTGTTCCACTCTCCCCCCCCCCCCAGTCCCAATCTTCTCTTCTCCAGGATAAATACTTCCTCCAATGGTCTGACTCGCCTGCGGCAACAGAATGAACTATTAAGAAACTCAATTTCAGGTTCTGCCCTGTAGGAACCACGGGCCAATGTGCCCACAAGAGAGCCGTGAAGTAAGAGAGTGAAGCTTTTTAAAGCAACACTCAGAGAAATGGCAGAACAACAACATATCCTATGAATGTTATACCCCATGTTATGCTTTATTAATTACCTTACTGAAAAATATTTACACCTCAAGAAAAAAGGGAGATTTCTGGGGGTTTAACGGCAGCGAGGTGGTACAAATGGAGAGAGCGTGAGGTCCAGAGTCACCAAGACTCATCTTCCTGAGTTCAAATCTGGTCTCGGATACTTTCTGAGTGAGTCACTTAACCCTTTTTGTCTCAGTTACATCATCTTTTGTAAAGTGAGCTGGAAAAAGAAATGGCAAACCACACCAGTATCTTTACCAATAAAAGCCCAAATGGGATCATGAAGAGTCAGATGTGACTGAAATGAGCAAATGACAACAAAATAGTGTAGCCATAAAAGAAGAATTTGATTTCTTTGTCTCTTCAAAGCAAACAAAGGACATGATTCTAGACTCCCAGTACCATTTCCCAGTTAATCTAGGAAAAACACCATAATCCAAATTCTTGACAAATCCTACCCAATAAAACCTAATTCTCTCCCTAAGATCTTCACATAGAAACTACAGGTATATGCACAGAGGGGCAAAAGAATGTGTGGGAAACTTTATTCTTCTGCCTATCTGGGTATCTGCTATTGTTCTTTTCTACTAAAACCAAGAATATTAAAGATTTATTTGTCTTTTTTTTGTTTTGTTTTGTTTTTGTTTTTTTAAAACCCTTGTACTTCAGTGTATTGTCTCATAGGTGGAAGATTGGTAAGGGTGGGCAATGGGGGTCAAGTGACTTGCCCAGGGTCACACAGCTGGGAAGTGGCTGAGGCCGGGTTTGAACCTAGGACTTCCTGTCTCTAGGCCTGACTGCTCACTCCACTGAGCTACCCAGCTGCCCCTATATTAAAGATTTAAAGCTGAAAGTAAATAATAAAAATTTCTCTCCCTAACCCTCTCCCATAGAAACTATAGGTATGTGCACAGAGGGGCATCAGAATGTGTGGGAAACTTTATTATTCTGCCTGAATATCTGCTATTATTCTTCTCTACTCAAACCAAGAATGTTAAGATTTAAAGCTGAAAGTAAATAATAAAAATTAATAAAGCTAATCCTAAGCAATAAACATAGAAAAGACAGTATCTCAAAGGAATTGCTAACTTATCAGGTTGACTGAAGTCACTTAATAAATTCTTGATTGATGGCCTGCAGTTTCACCAATATACTAAAGTAGACTTGTGAAGCAATAACTTCTTACAGGATTCTTAACTACCTCATCCTGTTTAGCAATGGTAATTTTGCTTAGTTATGAAATGAGGAAAACAGTTGCGAAAGTTCAGCAAATAAGGGGAAATCTATTCCAAGCAGATTACTGGTAAAAAAAACAAGTTTAGAACTCAGTAGTTTTGTTTTGTTTTGTTTTTCCCAATCAAAGAAATAAATAATCATCTTCCAGAATGCCTATACAGAATTAGTCATTCTTATGGAGTACAAAATACTTGGAGGGAATCCCAATGACTCTTGGACCACAGATCCAAAGATAAGAGATCTATAAATAGCTAGGCTACTGAGTCACTAACTCTAACCACTTAATCATTTTGCATTTGTTTTTCCAATGAAATGAAAATGAAATGGTGAAATTCTATTACAACATGCTTATTATTATGCCAACTCATATTACGAATTAAATGATTTCCTTTCCCTTTATGAAGAAAATGTCTAAAATAACAGTAATAGCTTGATAGCCTGTTTTTTAATAAAAGTGCTAAGTGTAGTTCCTAATATTTATAAGAAGTTTCCATCCAATTGTTTTTGATTTACTATAAAAATGGTTTGAGTATTGCATATATCAATCAATGAGCATTTATTAAGCATATATAACATTCCACTCTGCTAGTTGTTGGGATGCAAATACATAACTAAATCAGCTCTTGCTCTGTAGGAATGGGGGCATATAGAACATTTTCACACATAGAGAGTTTATGCAAAATAAGTACATAATGCCTGGAGATGGGAGGAGAGGGCTGGAACAACATGGAGAATCAAGGATGGCCTCCTGAAAGATGGCCCTGGAACTGATCCATGGGTCCATGAACTGAGAAATGAGCCAGGGGTGCCCAGAGGCAGAGGGAAAGAACTCCACGTTGTGGGGTGGAAGGTACTCTGCCAAGGTACTGATGTGGGAGATGGAGAAGGCATGTATGGAACAGCAAATAGGCCAGGAAAGCTGAGCACAGAGTACATGAGGGGGAGTAATGTATAATCAGTCTGGAAATATAGGCTCGAGACAGATTGTGAAAGGCTTTAAATACATCACTTAGCGGAGTGTGTGCTCTTAACCTAGTGTTAAATAAAGCGACTGACATAGATAAAATCACTCTGAAATATGAGTCAGGTCTTCCTAAGCACATATACACATTACCATTATTATTAGTTACCTTGAACTTTCAATTTGTTCTTAAAGGCACAAAATTATTATAATTATTATTCAACTCTGACTTTCTTTGCTCAAGTCTACCATAATTTGATGGGCGTGTAAGTTTAAGCAAAAGAACAGGTTTTCTGGAGCATATTTTTCAACAAAGGGTACTGATTAAAAATCATTCCAGTCCAACATCTAACTCAGTTGGCAAAAAGCAATACCAAGTAATAAATTTTAAAAATGCCTGCAAGTGCCTAAATAACTGCTCTAAATTAATGGAACCCAGGTGGAAAAGAGACTTTTGCTCTTCTGAAAATCTTGATTCCCAAAGGTGGCCAGAAATGGAAAACTCTTCAATGCCTTTATCCCTTTATAGAAACTGTATCTTTTATTCTCCTCAGGAAGACACTGCTAAAATGATTTGAAAGGAGAACATAAACAGTGCTTGCTTTACAACTGCTCCATGTATTCATTAACTCTTCAGATTCCATTTTTAGACTGATCTATATGTCCAAATTTGTACTTTGCTACAAGCGAGATATATAGTGATCAAAGGATTTTATGTTAAAGGCAACCAAGAATGTGTTTTCACTTTCCATTTAATTTTTTTCTGAACCTTATCACTGAATCACCACTTAGCGTCTTATTATCCATATTTATTTACCTGTGTCAAACTGAAAATCTTCACATAAAAAATTATTTCATTACAATCATTCTATCTCCATGAAGGCCACTTTTTTACTTCAGTCCTGAACCCAAGCCCCTTAGACTACGTACTCATGAGTCACTCAGTAAATAATAACTGAGGAAAAAGTCTGTTACTTTTTGTAAAGCTCATTTAAAGGTCACATTAATGAAGGCCAAATTACCTTCAGGAAGTGAAGTAAGCCATTTCCGGAAGTGGCAGGCTACTTCCTTCTTAATGAGATAAAAATAATAAAGGATCTAAGAATATTTTCTGATGCATGACGATCCTGCTAACTGCTGTGGTCCATTTTTAGAGCTTAAAAGAATTCTATTCTGTGACATTGGAGGGGAGGGGTATGTCCTCAGATCAGCTGATACTTTCATCTTCCAAAAAAGCTCTAATTGCCCTCCAAACAGCAATCAATGCATCATGGCATCATTTGACTGCTGACACACAAACAACTCAGGATGAGAACAGAATTCAGTCTAGTTCTATTTAGGAAGTAATTCAAGTAATACTGGAGCAAAAAAAATGAAAAAAAAATGTAAACAGCTGATACATCCTATTAATTTATTCAACAAGCATTTGGTAAGGTTCTATTACGTGCCAGGCCCTTTGCTAGGTCTTGGGGATACAATGAGACAAATAAAAGAGGGCTCTCTCTGCCTTATAGGAGTTTACACTTTGTCTATGTTGTGCCTTCCTCTGAAAGGACAGTTCAAATGACAGAGAAATCAGTTTTCTGAGTTCTTAATGAAGTCATATTCAAGATAGCAGCTAAAAAGTGAAAGCAGAAGCACATAAGAGGTAGAGATAATTAAGAAGCAACTGAAAGGGGAAAACAGACAAAGGTTACCATTTAAAGTCATGAAATTTAGACCTGAAAGGGTCCTTAGATACCATCTAATCCCCTCCTATTTATTGATGAGAAAAGAGAGGGTTAGATAGATGAAAAGCCTTGTTCCTGATCATTCAACGCATTAGGGATAACACTGGGACAGGAAGCTGGGTTTCCTGACTCCCTGGTTCTGTGTTTTGTTTTTTTTTTTCAGTTATTTCACAATCCTCTCCTCTTTACAGCTCAATTCAATATTAATATGGGACGAATCAGAGATGATCATTTGGGGATCAGTTTTTAGTTTTATTCCTCATTTTCTCAAAATCCAAAGGGATCTCCAAATTTAGACATACTCAGCAAAAACAGATGCAAAGGATTGAGAAAACAAAATGATGAAAAGCTGGCTTCATCCTTTGTGAAGAACTGAAAAATGAGGTGGCTTCATTCCCTTGTTTTGCTCTAGCTCTCCCAACAGTTAAGTACAAGCATTTATTTTGTTGTTTCTTGCTCAAAGAACATGCTTTCCTCGGACCTCTATCTAACAGAATGATCGAGTCAAAGGAAAAATGAAGAAATACTGGAGAATCAAAAGAACCTTTCATCAAAAGAAAATGCTTTAGGTAGTAATAAAAGGGAATAACCATACTAACCCTCTTAGCAGAGGTGATGGCAGAATCTGAAAGGGGTGGGAATGAAAAGAGGGAGAAATGAGGAAGTGAGAAAGGTAATTACTACTAATAAAAATGGGCATAATGCATGTCACATAAAGGTATATAATTAGTGATATTGAATGCATTAAGTTCATCAACTAGTTGCTTGCCCAAACAGGTTGGCTTAATAGACATGTGATGTTTTGCATTATTACTTTATTAAAAGAAAAATCTTCATTTCTGTTTTAGGTAACTAGAAAATATGATGTAACTGCCTAAGTCACCATCCAAGATCCTGTGCATGCTATTCACCAAGCTGCCTAATTCACTTTTATGGAGATGAGAGTAATAGGAAGGAAGAAACAATACTGGCTTTTGGCTGCACAGATTCTAAACTTCTCTGAATCTCATCCATGTATGAACTCTGCCTTCCAGTCACACACGTGCTCCATCCCTTTAAATTACTGCTAAAAATTCGGCTCCTGGATCCATCTCCACAAATGCTAAAAAGTGACGATTGGCCCTGAGCTGATGCTGGGGGCACACAGTATCTTCTTTCTCTGCCCCCTCAGGCCAGTGAGGCTCTAGATCATGACGTGTCTGACAGAGGATCTGACCAGCACAGTGCCACAGTCCACTGGACACTCACCCTTTACCCTAAAAATTGTCAGCTCAGATCGATTCCAGGCCTTCTGGAGAGGCCCGGGAGTCATTCTAGGGCAGCACCACGTGACTCAGATTCGATGAGAATGATCATCTCACCCCAGAGTACATCGAATTATCCCATCTTGAGATCGGAATGAGAACAGGGGCCACTTGGTACCAAATCAGATCTTCCAGGTCCAGCTTAAGCCAGAAGAGAACTCCAGAGGCTCGGACGGAATCAGTTCTGCCTTTTGAGGTGGAGAAGGAAAGTATAATTTGTCCTGCTGCCTCACTGCTAAAATGTACCAACATTCTTTACTGACAGTATGCCAGTCTCCTACATCTCAAATGGACCAGTTACTTTGTCACTCGAGGTCACCATTTCCTGAACGGCACCTCTAAATTCAATGACTGAATTTCTAGGACCTACACATAAAGGCAAGGTTCAATATAAACATAAATAATCTAAAAACTACACCTTGACTAAAAAGCTTTTTCTATCCTCTCACAAAACATACTCTTGTGATAAGAGTAAACAAATTCATTTGGCAAGTACGTCTTCCCTCTTATTAACATGCCCAATCTGATTCAATCATTTCTATATCTTGGCACCATTACTGATTTAGGTAGTATGAATTGCTATTTGTTTTTCCTTACATTTCTTTTTTTTTCTTATAAACTAAGGAGTTTGCTGTAAGAATACTTTACAAAACACATGCATATTTCAATTTTATGCTGCTATAGCTAACAAATAAAAACATAATAGAAATGAAATCAGTCTGCTGAAGTTTTGAGTTATAACTAAAGTTAATATAGATTCTATGGGAATTTTCTTAGTACCCACTGACCTGCCTTTCAAAATCCTACTTTCGGTTCTAATTTGGTCAAAATGATCATTTGATCCAGGTTCCCCTTTATGACTGTCTACAAATCTGAAGGAAGCAGAAAGATGAAGTAAAAATATCATCAATAATCATAAGTTGCCCACTTTTTTTAGGTTTAAGAGTTTATATGAAGTTGAAGGCATCTAAAAGTCTCTAGAAGGAGGCTAATAGTGAAACACAGAGAGGCAACACTGTGTAGTGGATATAAGACTGGACCCGGGTTCAAGTCGAGCCTTTAACACATAGGAGCTAGATGAACCTGAACAAATAAGAAACTCTGTATTCTAAGTAGCTCTCCAGAATTCTAAGCTGCAGAGAAGATGTCAATCTGAATTGTTATGGGGAATTTCCTCATGGGAAGTTCCCAACATCTTTGAAATCACAAGTCTAGCCTTTATCCTACTCCCTTTAATGTTTGCAAAGTGCAATGCTTCTCCCCTGCCAGGGAGATGGTGCAAGTACAGTCTTATTCCCATTTTACAACTTGCTAAAAGAAACGTAATCATTGTTGCCTTCATTAACTTCAGAAAAACATAAAATGCATCACTTATTCATAATCCAAGGTACTTTCCACTCTATTACCTAAAAAGTCTTATTTACTTTTAGAGATAACAGAACGGAAGGGAGAAAATGTATTGACTTTTGTCACCTTCTTTGAATTTCTCATAAATGGTTATGTGACTGCTGAGGGTATGACATCAGTAGAAAGAGCTGAGAAATTATAACTCCTTTTTGAATCCTGACTATGATCCATGTGTTAGCCATGAGTCATGGTTTTGTGTCACCTCCAAATTGGAAAAACATGTCATCAATGCCTTTATCTAAGTCATTTACAAATATATAACATAGCAGAGTCATAGGGTCATAGTTTCCTTCTTTTTTAACAAATTACTTGGCACTCTCTCAAACTATCCGTATGGAAAAGATGGAAAGACAGGGGCTAGATTTCAATGGACAAACACAATAGATCGTCATAAACAGACTAATGTTAATTTAGAAAAAGATCTCTGACAGAATATCTGAGGGATCTATTCTTTTACCTTAGGCACTTAATAGTTCTAGCAATCATTTCTATAAAGACATGGAAAGCAAGCTTATCAAATCTTCAGATGACACAAAGCTGGGAGGATTAATAATCAGGATCTGAAAGGGTCTCAACAGACTAGAATACAGACATGAGTTTCATAAGATGAAATGTAAGATAAAATAAATAAATAAATGTGAAGATGTAGATATAGAAGTAGAAAGTTATATAGAGAAAGGCAAATATGAACAATTTAGGTTAAGAAAATTAATTTCACAAGTACAAGAAGGGGATGACTATACAATAGTTCACATGAAAAAAAAAAGTCCTGGAGTCGACTATAAACTCAATATGAGTTATCAGTTCAATTCAAAAAGGCCTCACTAAGCTCTTTCTATGAAGGAGATCCTGGATGGTATGGCAGCCCCCAACGCTAGGGTGACCTTAAGAGGCGGAGTGCCCAGAATTCTCTCTTTGGTCCTCAGGCCATGTCTGGAATACTGAGATCACTTTCTGAGCACCACTTTGGGGGAAGGGCATTAACGAGACGGAGTCTGGCTAGTGTATAATGACCAGGAGAGAGCACTCAAAACCATGTCCTGAGAGAGGAGCAGTTCAGTGGAGTGGGAGTGATTGGCCTGTAAAAGAAACCACTTATGAGAATAGAAGAGAGCTGTTTTCAAATATTTTAAGGGCAGTCACGTACGAGAGAGAACCGATACTTTCTGCTTGGCTCCCAAAAGCAGATCTAGGTCGTAGCAGGTGGAAACCAGAAAGGGGCAAATGTAAGGCTGATATCAGGAGAAACCGACTGACAACGCAGCATTGAACAGCTGGAATTCTTTATCAGATACAGGTGACACTGGATAGAAGGTCGCTGAGGTCCTTTACAAATTTGACACTAATCTTATAAACTCCAAAATGTTACTTATAAATATTCTTCATGTATACTACTCTACAAGCCCACTCCCAAGTCTTCCCTATTCCTATTTGAGCATGTTTTTGATTTAAATGGTCTTTCTTAAATTTTATTGGTTGGGGTACCCAGTTTATGTTCCAATTGCAAAAGTCTTTTCTGAGTTTGCTACACACAAATATCAAGATATCTATGGCTTATGCCTAGTAGTCGAATTGAAAAAGAAACCATATATTTAATTCACATTTTAATCACTCCCTGGGATCCGAATAAAATGACTGAATCATCCTCTAAACCTACATGGATTTCACACAAAACTGCAACCTTCATGCCTTTCATTCTAATTATGATTTGTGCCTTCACACACATCCACATCCTTCCAGTCTTCTCACAGGGGCTTGCTGTTCCTTCTGGGGGCAGACAACTGAGAAATAGCCAATTCAAGCCAACGGCTGCTCTCCAGAGCCCAGGAGAACGCTATCTCTGTATAGGAACCCCCTTTCCACAGGGAATACAGGTGGAGCCAATTCTGTGTCTGTTCTCAATGGCTAGCAAAATAACCACCCGCTTGACCAAATCTCTTTCTGGGACCCAGCAGCTATGATTTTTAAGTCCTCAGGGGCCTAAGGAAAATAAATAAGTAAATTAATTAACAAGCATTATTTAGCATTTAGCATGTGCCACACTATGTTAAGTGCTAATAATACAAATACAAAAAGCAAAAGAGTCACAGCCCATAAAACTTATATTCTAATCAGGGAGACAACAAAAATGGAAGGGGGGGGCAGAGAGGGACAATTAGGTGTACAAAGATGAGGTGAGTGGATCTTAGAAGAACAGACTAACACACTCCATCCAAGTATAAAGAGATTTGATTGTGGTTCATGGTTGTAGATCAGTGAAATGAGATGGGAGTCGAGAGGGGCAATGTGATACTGTAAGCAGGACTAGAAATGACCTGTCATAAAAGATGTAATTTTTTAAACCCTTACCTTCTTGTCTTAGAGTTGGGAATAAGCATCCATTCCAAGGCAGAAGAGGGGTAAGGGCTAGGCAACTGGGAGTAAGTGGCTTGCCCACGGCCACCCAGCTAGGACGTGTGTGAGGCCAGATTCTCCCATCTCCAGGCTTGGCTCTCTGTCCGCTGGACCACACAAGGCCCCCCACAGAAGGGGTAATATGAGAGAAGCAGAATCTCTGAGCATCAGGAGTTGAAAGGTACAAGAGAGGAGGACTCAGTCTCCAGCCCTAAAAAAGGGACTGAACATCTCCAAGTGCGTGTCTTCTTCTGTCAATGAAGGTAGCTGATGGGCTGTGCCCCGCTGGCCTCCTCCCTGCTCCTCACACAAGAATGCCATCTGTTCCCTCAGCTCCTTGTCATCTTACCCCACAATTCTGGGCATTTTCACTGGCTACCCTCCCGCCCCCCTATATGTGGCAGATGCACCCTTCTGGCTTTTTTCAAACCTCAGATAAAATCTTATCTTCCCCGGAAGCCTTTCCCAAGCCCTTTTAATGCTAATGCCTTCCCTCTATGGACTATTTCCAATTTCCCTGCACACAGTTATTTGCACATTAGACTGTGAGCTCTTTGAAGGCAGGGGCTGACTTTTCTCACCTTTCTCTATCCTCAATGGCGAGCTCAGTGCTTGGAAGACCATTCTTTCAGCCATGGGTATCTGACTCTTCGAGAGCCCATGGACCACAGCACAGCCATGGGGTTTTCTTGGCAAAGATTCTGGAGTGGTTTATCATTTCCTTCTCCAGCTAAGAAGTGTCTGAGGCCAGATTGGAACTTGGGTCTTTTTGACTTTCAGGCCCAGCACTCCATCCACTGAACTACCTAGCTGCCCCTACCTGTAGGTGCCTAATAAGTATTTTCTGATCATATGGACATGTATGTAAATGATTCTTGCCCTATCCAAACACAGATTTCTATTTCCTCTTTGGAGGGCCCTGAAAATCTAAAATATTCAAAAGAAATGATCTGTCCTAAACATCAGCTCCTGAGCATGACGCAGGGAGTGCTGATCGTCCCTGGCTTAAAATGAAAATGAAGTTTTTTTCAAGGGTCTTAGAAGCATTTGTTCTCAGGATTCGTCACTTCTGAGAGTAACACACAGTCTTCTACCTGCAAAGAGTTTCAAGACTAAGGCACACAAGGAGTCATGCAGGCAGGCTGGTCTACTGAATAATATTTCAGAGGCTCCTCTGATCTACGTGGGCCCTAAAAGGAAATCTAAATGTGTATCAGGCTACTTGAGGATTTTTTTTCTCTGTGCCTGGTTTAGGGTGGCTACTATGCTGTTGCATGGACAGAATAAATATTAGTCCTAATGATAATAGCAATGATGACAATAATAGAAGTGATTATCTAAAGCTTACTGTTTATATAAAAGAAAACCCATTCCCAAACACAAAATCCCATCACCACGAATTGTTCTTGATGACTGTCAGAAGCTTTTATGAAAGAGCTTGGAATCATTTCCAAGTGTGCACCTAAAATAAAAATATCCTACTCGCAGATCTGTTATTCATTCCTCACCCTCCAACATCTGCTCCTTTACGAGCCCTTGAAAGGATACGCAACTTCAGAGAAGTCGACCATTATACCAAAATGATCATTTTAATTATCTAAAAGTGGTCCATCAACGACTCGGTAAAAATACTTCAAATCAATTTAATGCATAAAAATAACTAATATAATTAGTGACAAGCACTTTGCAAATTTAAAGTGTGATTTCAATGGTCTATAATCAGAAAAACTACCATCATAAAAATAATTTAACAGCCACAAAGTGACCAGAATGAACCTTCATTGTTGTTGTTCCCCCCTCCCCCCCAATCCCTGCTCTGGACTTGGGAAAAGAAAATGTAATAAATGTGAAGCTATGATTAATGAGAAGTGTGATTAATCTGTCACTTCCAACATGAAAAGCTAAACAAGGGCAAAACAATCAAGGAAAGACCAGTAGAATTTTTGTTCCATAAATGATGGGTGAGAGGCCTGATTTTCCTGAAGTTCTTCAGTGGTTTTAAATCTTTTCAGCACAAGGGTTAGATTTCTGTTCAACCGAGTGAATCTGTGATTTCATCTGACACTTTTTCCCTTCCATCAGGGCAAGATCAAGTCTATCGGAATTTTGTTAACAAAGAAATAAATGAATTTCCAGTGGAGATATATCCCACACGTTAAGGAGTCCGGCCTCCCAATCATTTTACATAGGGAAAGATAGCTAGGATCAGGGTGGCACGGAGGCTGTCGGCCCCCCAAGCCTTCCCTCTCCACCCAGGGCCAGCCCATCTTTCTTCTCCTGGACCATATTCCTTCAGCCATACTCCTGACTCCTACGGTGGGAAAGATGCTATGGATCAGGCAGCCTTGAGGGTCACCCACCACTTGGATTCTCTGGAAGCTGGGATATTTCTTACTTTTTTTGGTTTGGTTTGGTTTGGTTTTCTTCAGAGGCTGGGATATTTCAAGATGTAAGGTCATCCCTGAGAGAAGAACTCCATTAATAGATGGACTCATGGGTCAAGACTTTTAAAAGGAAAGTACATTTTCTCCAAAGCCATCCCTTTCCCTTCTCTTCAATTCTAGAACCAAAACACATGAACTAGCACCTTGTCTGAATAAATGAACTTATCTAGAATCTGGACAATTGGTGTTTTGGGTTGTTTTTCTTTTAATAATCCAATTGGAAGGTTCTAAAGATCTCATTTGAGTAATCATGGACCTCAAAAAAGAGGCCCTCCGAGGCTTGGGCCTTGATTCAATAAGCAAAATGCCATCTACCAAGAGCAACATCTGGGATTACCTTCCCATCAAGAGAGAATCTCCATTTGGACCTGGTGGAAGGCATCCTCCATGAGTGGGCGAGCCACTCTGGTGATTATGCTGCTCTCCATCTTGGGCATTGCCTGACGTTAATCATCAGTCACAGAACAAATAGGCTTGTGGCTCCATTTCTCAAAGAATATTGTATGATTTTAACATATGCATGACAGACCCCCTTTTTAAAAAAGACTTTAAAGATGAGCTTTGTTCTATTAAATCAAATGCTTTTCTGTAACGAACAAACACACAATAAAATCTTGTGTTTGCTGCACGGTTCAGTCAGTTATGCAAGTGCGTACACAGAGACTGATATACAGAATTATTTATAACAGTTGGCCTTTCCCCTTTTCTTATTTTAATCCAGGGCACCCTTCTATATGTATCTATATTATTCTCAGAATGTTTTGTAAAAGATGAGAAAAAAGGACTTGGGGACATGGATATTCAGGCACTTTCAATCATCTTTCTGGAGTATATAATCAGGTATAGTGTTTACTTTCCTATTCTTTTGGAATCATTATTTTGAAATATCTTGTAAAATGATCCCTTGATATTTTCAAGATAATTATGATCTATATCACTGTCCTCAAACTTTTCTGATCATGTACACTTATTGGCAAGCATTTCTTAAACACATTCAACCAATATGTGTATATTTATAAATGACATACAAATATGTACATCATATATATGTACATCAAAATGTATGCACATCCTATATAATATACATGTACATGTATAGTATGCATACATCAAAAGGTGTGCACAAATATAAATTTTAAAATGAGATATATGAAATAGTTAAAATTTTAAATTAAAATGAAAATAAAAACCCTTTTAAACTCTAACAATACTATTTATATGATATTTTTTCAATGACAGTAAAGGGAGCAAATCGGCTTTGGGTTTTTAAAAGTGTATTATGTCCTTTATATGTTTGTAAATATAAACGATGGTCATTATTCAGTTAATCAATGTAGCTAGTCTAACATATTAATTTCTTTTTTATGTTTAGTTTCTTATCAATTACTATACAATCTGACAATCAAATAATAGATAATAAAGTCAGAAAACATAATAGTTTCTAAGCAGGAGTTACATTTCTCTGCATACAAATGTGTTTCTATATATGTATATATACATACATATGTATATCTATATATGTCCACATGCACAAAACAAACAAAGTGAGTGGGACTGATTTCAACTCAACAGAAAGTCCTCAATTTAAATTCATTCTCTCTCTTTATGTGGTTCTGCTTTTAGACACATTAATTCCTTAGTGATGATTAGCTCTTTGAGTTGTGTTTCTGTAGGAGAACGAGAAAGCAGCAGGACGAGGCTGACGTCCGGCGTGCAGGCTGTGGGCCTTTCCACCATGGCCAGAAAGGCGGCTTACGGTGGTTGCAAAGGGCTTTACATGCCTGAGAGAGTGGCTCACTGTTACTAGGGAGGCCCTGGGGAGCCAGGGGGGAAGACGCAGTCAGGCCCCTGATTTAGGGCAGGTAAAGAAAGAGGAGCGGGCAGGAGGGGCTTTTGGTCACTAGTCACTGCCCTAGCAAACAGCCTCCATCCTCTGAGAAGCTCAGCGGGGCCATGACAAGGAGCTGGAAGGTTTCCCAATGGCACCGAATGGGGGCTGGCAGAGCTAGTCCAGCTGGTGTGAGGACCACGCTGAGAAGCCCGCCTCCCTCTGACGGGAGTAAGTGAGAGAGGCCAGAGCAGACTGGTGAATGGTGGTGCTCAAGGGGAGCCTTCTGCTTGGCAGACTGCAGGAGAGACCATGCCTTGGGGCCATGTTGTGGCTTCCATTTTGGAGACCAAAAGTCTACAGATTTCCTCTGTATATTCTTGGCGTGTTCCAACTACTTTTGCCATTGTCATTTTCTCATGTACCATTTGTACTTCCTAAAGGAGGAATTCCTCTGGTATTAATGCCAATAAGAAGCTATAAAAGATCTGTTCCATTTCCCATCATCTTATTGTCCTTCCGAGAGGAGGCCACCTACCAGTTCTCTACAGACGCCGGGGTACACGGTTGGGTGTTACCCCACGCCTTTTGAAGATTTATCCTCGCTTCCACCATTTTATGAATTACTGTGGCTTTTAACACTTTTCTGTGCTGTTTCGCAGATATATTTGTATTCTAAACCAATGCTGGCCTTGACTTCCAAGTCTTTTCCTTTGGCATTATGATCATTAATATGGTTTTAGGAGTCCTAGTGCTTCCTTATTGCAGTGAATGATTTACATCTGTTTGTTTTTTTCTGAAACTGTTGGTAATTAAGGTCAATATTTTTGCTTCTTCCATTTCCTGGCACTGATGGCTTATTTTGATATGTCAGGTTGAAACCATTATAACTACATGCAAGTGACTTGCTGTTGAGGTTGACCTCCGATCTAAGTAGCTGAGTGTTTGACTACACACATGCATGACTGATTCTGATAGAACTTCCCACTTCAATAACCAGACATTTCCTTTCAGTTAGGCTATAATGAACTTTATTTTTTTTGTGATATTCATTCACAATAATACCACATTGTCATGTCCTCGACACTTTCTAGGTCTCTCATGCAAGAAATCGTGCAAGATACAACAGCATGAGGCTTCTGAATAATCCGTAAGCTTTTGGCTTCTTTTGTTTCTGAAACCTGAGGCCTATTTTAACATATTTTTTTGTCATTCTCACCCATCCTTTGTACTGAAATCATTATATTAAAAGTTTAAAAACATAGGTGAGAATACTAAATTTTAAAAATACTCTTTTTGAAATATCCTTATATGGTCTAGGAAGCCGGACTTTTTCTGCTCTCCAAATCTAGTTTATTCCATTTTATTAAAATTAAAATTTTTATTAAAATATTCCATTTTAACTAGATTTCACATGACAGGTTAAATGACCACCACTTTGGAAGTGTGAAGAATACTTAATCAAAAGCTAATTGAAATATCTCTGAAGGGTATTCATTCCAATGTACAGCATACAAGGTAGACTACTGAAATAAGGTGATTATTGCTTAAAAAATTAAATAAACATCGGATGTTGCTCATTAATGCTTGAGATCAAGGAGGTTATGGAATCTAGTGAACTAGGCATTAGATAGAATATCAAAATCCCTGAAACTGAATCCCAGGCACATCTTAAAGGCTCTGTTAGTTTCCCCACCTATAAAATTCAGGACACTATTACTGCTGTGTTTGTTAACTAATTAACAGCTGTAAAGCACTCTGAAAATATAAGCTGCTAAATAAATAAAAACTGCAGAGGAATTTTAAACATAATGTGTTAAATAATAATGAAACATGGGCTTCCAACTTTACCATTTTTGTTTTCAAAGAAAGAATGTAAACAAACCTTAAGCCTTGGAATACATGTTTCATCCCAGTGCAAATTAAATTCAGTGTTTTGGAAATACAAGAAAAATCTGATTTCTCAGAGGACAGCCAACTCAGTCCTAAATGTGGTAATGAAAACAAAATGTAATCTCTCTCTTCTCTTTAACCCTAACAGGCCATGTCATTTTGAGACCCCTAACTTGAGAAACTGAACATTTTGGAGGATTATTATATCATTTAACTGGACCTCAAAGAACAGTACATGGACTGCATGAGCATAAAAGTCAATGTTACAATCCAATTGACAAGTCATTAAAATGAAGTGTTAGTGAGTTTTAAAGTATTTCTTGGTTACTAATGGTGCCAATACAAATAGAATTCTCTTTAAAAGTTAATGCCCAGAACAGTTGCTCCCTACCTTTTCCAACCAACATTAGAATGTGAAATATCAGAAGGCTGGGAATGAGACTCAGAAAATCATAGACCTATCTAGTAAGCTGTGATTTTGTAAACTTATTTTCTAGGGGCATTAAAGGAAGAAAGACAAAGGTACCTCAGTGAACTTCTAAACTTTCTGCTTAGATGCCCATAATGTTAAAGCTTTTGAGATAAAAAACCACTGGCTTGTGGAGTCAATATACCAACACAAACAAATTTTTTGTATTTTCTTTTCAGGAAGATACACATATCTTATTAAGTGCCTAAAATAACAAAATTAAATGTTAGGAGAAAATGAAGTGGTCTTGAGGTTTGTTTTTTTAAAGCTCAAATCCATTCTAATTATTTCCTCCTGAAAAAGTGGCAACTGAAAACTATGGATTTATTACTAAAGTATCCAAAATCTCATTAGTGTTCCATTCTTCAAAAAAATACAATTCTTAATCTTCCCAACTCCCCTACAGAGCATACATAAAGAGTGATCTATACACATCCAGCTAAAATACTATTTATTATACATTTGAGACAAAAGCTGATCGTTTCTTTTTCTTTCTTTTTTTTGGAAAACATGAAACAAAACATCTTCTAAAGATAATGAAGCAAAAATAATGCAAACAAATAAATAATGCAAGCATGCAAATATTTTATCTAGATAATAAGAGCCCAACACTAGTTTTAGCGACTCATGTTAATCTGATTGTAAGCATTAGCTTTTATGATCCTGCAAGCAAAAAGACCACTGTGTTCCAAACATAATTATCTTACCAACGTCTCATTTCATGAAATTATTAGTTAAGAAGAGAAGCTCGGAATGAATTTATATTTGATTAGTTTCACTTACTTAAGAATATTGAATAACTTAAGGCTCATTTGCATAAAGGCAGCTCAAAGGCAGGGCGTAGGGGAGCCCCCATCAGAGGAGCCAATCAGAGGAGCGGCGTTCACATGGCTCCCGACACAGGCACTTACCTTCCAAGTGAAGCCACATCAACCTTCCCTTCACGCTGATCACGGAGGCAACACAGAGCTCCCCCAGGTTCCTGGGGTTCACGACTTCGAGCTTCATGTTCTTTGTAAATCCACGGCTGAATGATGTCTGAAAGGAATAAAGCGCGCAGGCGCGGTGAGTCAGGATGCTGCTCAGAGGAAATGGAAGCTTTCGCGGCAGGATCGACGCATCCATGCTCTAAGGACTCGTCTGACCCCATCTCTTACAGTGTAAGGAAAATCGAGCCCTTGGAGGGCGGAAGCACAAGAGCTAAATGGTAGAACCGGGACTCAAACTTGGGTCTTCTGACTCCGAGTTCAAAGTTTCCTCTACCTGTTAGTTCTTGCACCAATAAAATGAAGGAAGCAGGAGGCCGTTTCTTCCTCCACCTTCTTCCCAATATCCATTAGAATTTATCTGACGCCCCCTTAAAGGGCAAATCTCAGCCGCTGGAAAAGAATTCATAAGGATTCAATAGCAAAAGAACAAAAGAATGTGTGAGTTTACGAAGTATCTGGCTATGGCAGAGACCCTCCGTCTCTGTGGCTCTTGGGTCACCCACAGAGTTTACGCAGCTTTCAGAGATTCTGGAAATGGCAGCAATAAACCCACGCGAGGGGCACCTGCCACGTCCCTGTAAATCTAAGACAAGGCGCTTCCGCAGCTTTATCTCAGCCTAAACTCCTGGGCTGGTGTGTGAGGCTAGAGAGAAGGCCTGGGCCTGGGCCTGGGCCTGTCCTTTTTCCCTCGTGAGCCTGAGGAAGGGCCACGGGCCCCTTCTTCCCAACCCGTGGACTCAGAAAGCTGCCTAGGGTGCTGAGAGGTTTATGGGATTTGTTCAAAGTGTGTCCGTGGTAGGATCTGAACCCAGTTCTTCCTGATCCTGAGAGGTCAGTCATTTTCCATGCTGCCATTTTGCCTGTCACGATCATCTGATAATAACTTACCAGATTCTGAATGGCATTTCATTCAGAAACAAAAATGAGAACAAGCCACAAATTAATTTTCATTTCCATATCACTCTGTCAGAAAAGGGCATTAACCTCATTGCTGACCCTACTTTACTATGAGAAAACCCTTGTTAGTAGGATTCTTGGAAAAGGTCGTAAGGGTATATAACTCTATTTTCTAGAAGAGAGGTCCAAAAAGATTATCGACAGACATAAGTGCTACAAGTATTGGCTCAGTACAAATGGTATTTTTCTTTTTGTAGTTCTTGAGCAGGGCCCTCTCTCAGTTATGGGTGCTACTGGGAGTTCCTGAGGTCACTCCTCAGGGGCATCTACTCCTGCCTGCACCGACATCTTTTTCCATCAGGCTCAGCAGCCTTCTTTCTCCAGAAGATCCTTCTACTATTTTGGTCTCCTCTTCTGATTGAGGAGTTCCTTCCTAACTGGTAAAGAAATGGAAGTGCCTCCAGAATTCCATTTTAAGGAAGGCCAGGTAGGGTCATTCCTCTTCTGGCTCAACTCCTAACTCTAAATTTCTTTATTGACTGCATTCCCAAACCCCAACTTTTCAGCTCTCTCTTTAGAAAGTAAGATCCCTGAGGACAAGAAGTGTTTTTTTCTCAGATTATATTTGTATTCTTTTTTTATTTAATTCTTAAAATCTAATTAATTAATTAATTAATTGATTTGTTTTGAAGGTTTTCCCATGGTTACATGATTCATATTCTTTCCCTCTCTTACTTCCTTCCCCCTCCGGGAGCCAACAAGCAATTGCACTGGGTTTTACATTATATTTGTATTCTTAGTACTTAGCACAGTACATGATTAATAAATACTCACTGTTAATCCACAATTTCAATGTCCTTCCTGAATCAACCTTTAAAAATAATTCCCAGTAACAAGAAACATAACTGACACTTCCTTTTTAAAGATAATTAAGCAACCTTTCATAAATAAAGACCACTTGATTGACCCACCCTGAATGGATTTTTAAGATTTGTTTTGCTTTTATATTCAGGATAATAGTTCTGATCCTCCCACGATCTCATGAATATGGCAAATAAGATACATCTATCTCTAAGATATTTTTGCAGAGTTAAGGAAATAATCTAAAAGTCTATAATTAAGGAATGATCTATAATGAATTTATAATGAATCTATAGTGAATTCATACAGGATTCAAATCCAAGTAAATTGCTAGATAATAAGAATCCTGATTATCTCTAAAGAACTGGGTTATCTGGTTATACACATATGAATATCACATCTAGTATCCCCAAGCAACATTCTGCCCAGGTACTAATTTAAATGACAATAATATATTATATATTTAATATATAAATAGATTGAGACTATATAGAGGGAATCAGGCAAAGGAAGGGCTACTAATGAACCAAGGAGTGACCAAAAGCAAACAAAAGAAAAAAAAATAAGAAAAAGGAAAAACTAGATAATTCACAAAATTAAAGTAAAATCAGTGATTAGTTAGTGGGGTTACTCTCTCTTTACCTCTTTTCCCTTGCTCTACTTAGACTGGCAGTAACAACTCCTATAACTGCATCAGCATGAACATGCTTACCCAAAGATTACTTAGTCCAAAAAATTGAATAGAGAGAATTAAAATATTTGAGGAAAAATATGCATATCTGGCATTGTATACCCATGATGTGACTATAAAGTAATGACCTGGATTGTCACGTGTCAAAGAAAACCGTCTCGTTACTGTGTAACACCTCTATGTCGTTCAATTAAAGTCAGATAGTCTTTAAGCTGAAGAAAACACATATACTTCGATGTGAGGGGAATGAAAATTATTTGCACCCAATTATATCCGAATCACGCTATTGGTTCCACACTATTATTATTCTTTGTGAAGTCTGACTCAAACACATTCCCTGTCCTTTAGGCATCGAGCTTCTTTTCAAACACCTGCCAGGATGCCTCCTAACTGTCTTGGTGAGTGAGTTACATGCTTCCTCTTCTAGTTACCCAAGAAAAACTAAAACTACACAACCTACTTTCGTTTTAACTCCCTGCTTGAGGCTAATTTGTAAAGGATCAATAACAAAACAGTTACCTGTGAGTTTATTTTGCTAAGCATTTGGCTATGTCTCTCCATTTCATAACTGCCTACGATGGTTAAACATCCCCAGGGAAACGGTGACAATGCATGCACTTCCACGTGAGATTGGCTGTGCTACACTGGAGATGTGTGATTAAAAAACGAATTTATAATAAGCATTCTATCCAAAGGAGCTTGTAGCAAGCTGACAAATTCAACAACTTGCCAGTTAATGCAAGGCAGATGCCAACAGGCAGATTATAATCCTGCCTATTAAATAAATTGAGAGCCAGTCAACAAAAGGGAGCATTTTTGTAATGAGCATCTACTAATGAATACACAACAGCAGCAGCAGCAGGAACAACAACAAACTCATTAAAACCAATTTCATCTTCAGAGAACATCCGTCAAGGTTCAAGGGCTGGTGGGTGATGATGGCCATGTGTGAGCCCCTTTATTTTAAAGCTTTTGTGACAGTGGGAGGAGCAGAGGCAGAGTCGCAGAGGGTCCCAGTGATGGAAGGACTAAGGAAATATTTAAAGTCAGGAAGGATGCTTTGCACTTAAAAAGGGAAATTAGGTAGAGATGTTCAGATTCAAAAAAGGCCCTCGTGGAAACATCTCCTTTGGCAGGAAAAAAAATTAAGGTATCAATAAATACCTTAAATAAATTAATTAATAAATAAAAAAATAAGAAAAATAAGGTAAGGTAAAAAAATTAAAGTAAAAAAATTAAGGTAGGAAAAAAATTAAGGTAAGAAAAATGGTTCCTGGGGTACAATGGATGAACGTAGAAGCCTATTGTATCTAGAATCAACCACAATTACCTCTGTTTGCTATTTAAATGGCTTTACAAGCTAGCCTCTTCCTAAACTTCAAGCCTTAAGAGACTATTTCTTTTAAAAACACTCTACAGTACAACCATACTAGCCTACTAGCTCCTCCTCATTCATGACAGTCCAGTGCCCATCTGTTTATTTGTACTGGCTGGCCCCTGTGTCTGGGATATTCCTCCTCCTCTTCACTTTGGCCTCAGAGATGATCCAACTTATCTAAATTAATTAAATACCAAAAAAAAAGATTAGCCAACTTCCTTCAAAAACTCATGTCAATGCCTCCCTCCAAGGAGGCCTTCTCCCTTTTCCCCTCTACCTGTTAGTGCCTCCTCTCTGAGGGAGGGGTTTTTAACCCAGGCTCCATGGACTTAGAAAACCAGCTGGATAACTATTTAAACATGGTTTGTTTGTTTGTTTTTTTTGTTTTTGTTTTTGTTTTTGTAATCCCCTGAGTTTTATTTTAGGTATTTATAAACTTTTTTTCCCCTGAAAAGGGGTTGATAGGCTTCACTTGATTGCCAAAGGAATCCATGACACAGAAAGAATCTTGCCATAAGGGATACAAACACACACAAAACCCACATGTATGTGTGTGTGTATATGTAGCATATATAATACACCCATGCAAAAGGATATCTGGGGCATATACATGCTGAAAGATGTGTGAAATACACATGCAGGATATAATCTGTACAGAAAATCTATGGCATCCACAGGCAATATTGTGCAGGATGCAGAGGCTATTTATGCAGAAAACATACAGCATCCATATGCGTCTCTACACGCAGCAGGATATGGAGCCCCTCTCTATCCAGAAGGCTATAGCACATACACACAGATATGACACATCCTTCTGCCCTGCATTTATCTCATAGGGACCAATTTATGGATGCTGCGTTCCCCCCCCACCCCCCCACCCCCGGAACAGAAGCCCTTTGAGGGCAGGATCGGTTTCTGCTTTTCTTTGTGTCCCAAGGGCTGGGCAGACGTGCCTGCCAACAGCAAGCCCTTCATAAATGCTGCTTGGAGGGACGGCCCTCCTTTTTCCCACCCGCCATCCCTTTAAATGCTTGAAGGCTGATGATCTGTGCCTGAGTCTTTCTTTGCACTGAGCCGAGAGCCCACACTTTTTGGACACGAGCCCCCAGAGGACAGGGACAGGTTTTCCCTCTTTCTGTGTCCTCCGTGCCCAGCGCAGCGTCTGGCACATCGCAGGTGCTCACCTCCTTGGAATATATCCAATGGATTAATGTCCTTCCTAAAGTGGTACCTGCCTAAACTACAGATAGGGGGTGATCTGTGTGGAATAGGCTGGTACTAATGTTTGATATTCTATTTCTCATAATCCTATTAGCTTTTTGGGCTGCCAGGTTACAACTGCGACTCTGAACCTGGAGTCCACTAAAATCTCAATTCCACAAATGAGGAAACGGAGGCTTAATGAGTTTAAGATTGAATTCAATTAAACAAATATTTATTAAGCATCTACTATAATAAAACCTTATCCACTAATCATGGCTTATATTTTCTGATATAAAAGGCCATGAAGCTACTCTTTTTTTTTTTAGATCATTTTCTCATCAAGAAAAGGTGATTCCTCAGGCCCTTTGTCTGAAGGCTAGGATCTGGTTGTGTTTGCCAAACTTTAGGATGTGACCTCTGAGGATGTGTGCGAGCCCAGATTCCAGAGATAAACAACACACCAGCAGACAGAGAGCCCATGGCTCAGCAGGGAGAACTCTTCAGATGCTTCCTCCTTGTGTAAGCCACGTAATGACAGCCTTATTTTTTTCCCCAGTAAAAAGAGGGGAAGGCATAGAGTAGCCACCTTACAGGGATGTGGTGAGGAAATCCAATTTCTTTCTTTTTTTTTTTTTTTTTAATTTTAAACCCTTAACTTCTGTGTATTGACTTATAGGTGGAAGATTGGTAAGGGTAGGCAATGGGGGTCAAGTGACTTGCCCAGGGTCACACAGCTGGGAAGTGTCTGAGGCCAGATTTGAACCTAGGACCTCCTGTCTCTAGGCCTGGCTCTCAATCCACTGAGCTACCCAGCTGCCCCCTGGAATCCCAATTTCTGATGTGTACTATGGGAGAAATCACTCACGTTCCTGTTGAACTGTGAGTGGTAAAAGAAAAAAAAGAGGAAACTCGATGGGCCCAGAGGCTCCCCCAATGTGATGAAACAAGAGGTGGGGAATAAAAAGGGTCAGACAGTTTCAGGTTGGCAAGTGGGAAGATCACTGACAGCTGGATGGCCCAGATTGTGCCTGGAGTCAAGAAGGCTGGAGTTCAAATGTGGCCTCAGACACTAACTAGCTGGGTATCCATAGGCTTAACCTCTTTCTGCCTTGGTTTCCTCATGTAAAATGGGGATCACAACAGCACCTGCCTCACAGAATGAAGGTAAAGAGGATATGAGAAAGAGTAGTAAAATACTTAGGACAGTGCCTGGCACATAGCATTATATAAAGGTTTATTCTCTCCCCTTCTTTGAATCTGAGAACCAGAATTTCCATTTTGGCTCTGCTATTTACTCTTTGTGGCCTTGGACAAATCACTTAAATTTGGGGGAGAGATTCGTTTTGCTATCTGCAAAAAGAGACTGGTTGAATTCGATGACTTCCAAGGTCCCTTCTAGTGGTAAATGTATGATCTGATTGTTTCCAATTGCTACCATGAAACCAAAAATGAATCCTTTCTACAAACTATTTAAGGAGGCAATCACTGTATATAAAATAAGGTATTCTCATATTTAATTATGGTTAACGTTGACTATACCAATAAGAGCCCCTTGAAATAAACTAGTTAAGAAGGGAATATAAAAGAATAAGCCAATTAAAGTTCTTTGAATTCCCTCAAACTAAAGCACAGATACATGCTTAAGGAGGTTTGGAGTATGTGCTTCTGGGATGTGCTTGGGAGGTGACAGAGTTCAGTCATTTATAACACTCTTGGGATAGCATTTAAGGATCATAGGCAACCAGGTCAGAGACTTGATTCAAAAACTCCTATTCATGATCCAGCCATACCATTGTTAGGTTTGTACCCCAAAGAGATCATAGATAAACAGACTTGTACAAAAGTATTTATAGCTGCGCTATTTGTGGTGGCAAAAAACTGGAAAAGGAGGGTATGTCCTTCAATTGGGGAATGGCTGAACAAACTGTGGTATATGCGGGTGATGGAATACTATTGTGCTAAAAGGAATAATAAACTGGAGAAGTTCCAGGTGAACTGGAAAGACCTCCAGGAATTGATGCACAAAAGGAGTAGAGCCAGAAGAACACTGTACACAGAGACTGATATACTGTGGTAAAATAGAATGTAATGGACTTCTGTACTAGCAGCAATGCAATGACCCAGGACAATTCCGAGGAACTTATGGAAAAGAACGCTACCCACATTCAGAGGAAGAACTGCAGGAATGGAAACAGAAGAAAAACAACTGCTTGAGCACATGGGTTGAGGATGTAGACCCGAAACTAAACTATCAACAATTTGGAAATAGATCTTGATCAATGACAGATGTTAAAACCAGTGGAAATACGCATCAGCCATGGGGGGAGGGAGAAGTCAGAGGGTGAAGGGAAAAGTAAGAGCATGAATTGTGTAACCATGTTAACTTTTCTAAAAAATAAATATTAATAAATGTTTAAAAAAACTCCTACTCAAAATTAATTAATTAATGTTTTAAAAATTGTTTTAAGATAATTTTTAAAAAGAATATTAAAAATCTCCAACACTTTTATGATAAGACAAGATAATGATGTATCCTATCCTTGCACATTCTTGCAGCTCTACAGAAGAATTCATAAAAAGAACTCCAGATTCAGAAGGCCTTCATGAGAGCACTGACAGACAGGATATTCATCCACAAAAAATAATCGTTCAAGTTTTAACACATGCCATGAGGGAGGAGAAAGAAAACAGTACATCAACCAACCAAGGAAAGAGCGCCAACTCTGGACAATAATCTTATTTAATTTATAATAACAAAAAACACACTTACATTTCTGAAACAGAAGTGAGGCGCGGCCTCAGCACCATGCTGTTTCTGATAATCTGCCCAGTCAAAGTCCTGGCCAGCATAACCTGTATACGATAAAACAAATTAAAAATAGTATTTGTTAGGCTGAACCAGAGAGAGTCAAGTAGTTTGTTGATACTTCCACCATTGCATGGGTAAATAAAAAATAATAATAAATAATAATAATTTAAAAACTTAGCCCTAATGGTTAATTAATTTTAATTGATTAAACCAGTAATATTTATTAAGTATCTACTATGTGCCACGCACTGTGCTAAGCACTGGAGATACAAAAAGGGTTAAAGAAAATCCCTACCCCCAAGGAGCTTATAATTTAGTGGGGGAATAGCATGTAAATATATATATATATATGCATATATCTATATCTTTCAAGTTACATATTTGGATATAAATAAAAAACAAATAAATAGGAATTAAAACAAATGAACTATGTAGGAAATAATTAAATAACTGCATGGGATAAATAGGAAATAATTTAAAAAGGGAAACCACTGTAAGTAAGAGGTGTTAGGGAAGGCTTCTGGTAGAAGGGAGGGTTTTAGTTGGCCCTTAGGGGAAAGCCAGGGGAGTCAACAGTTGGGGGGGGGGCATTCCAGGGATGGGGACAGTCAGAGAAAAGCCTCCAAGTTGAGAGATGGTGTGACTTGTTCATGGAACAGCCAGGAGCCCGTGGTCACTAGATTGAAGAAAATGAGTCAGGATGCAAGGTGTAAGAAGACCAGAAATGCAGGAAGGGTGTATGTAGGGGGATTGCATGAGAGGTCAGATAGTGGTGATCACATTCACAGTAGCATTGGCTCAGTGGGCAGGTTTATATAAGGATGAGAAAAAAAGCTTCAATAGTCAATTCCCTTGAAATTTTTCTTTAACAAACACAACAACTCTGTTCGACAGTATATGTAAGATGCCAACATGAAGCCATATTCGTCAGCAGCAGTATCCCTCTCCCTTTCAAGAGAAGAAAGTGTGTTTCATCTGAAGAAGCCATTTTCTAGAGATGGAAAAGACTTTAAGCTTGAAGGCAAAAACAACAAATAATTATAATATTTAGAAAAGTCCACATCTAGATTGATTTCTTAATCCCAGTTTTTCTATCCTCCAAATGCCCTTCACTGGACTCTCTAACCTTCTGCTTTATTTCTGCCATGACTGCCCCATCCATGTCCGGACTTTCTTAGATCCAGTGACTGTTAGCCTCCCTGGGTCTCTTTTCTGGACCCTTCTGTAGCCAGGTCCACCTCCGTCACAGTCCTCTCTTAACTTCCACACCTCCTTACTTGGGCTTCTCTTTTCCCTGATTAATTATGAGGGTTACAACTAGACCTGGGACCACGGGAACAAGCAACCTGGAGTCATTTAATGCCTCAATGAACAAAGTCATGGAACATTTGACTAAACATTAAGGTGGCAACAAAGATAAATACCAAGAAATCCCCAATGTCTTATGTAGCCTAGCTTTATATTATGGGCACAATTGCCATGATCTTGATTTTCCATTAAGTAACTGTTCAGAAAAAGCAAAGTCATCAAGGACCAATCCTTCCCATTTCTGGGCCCAAAACAATTCATGATGGTTCTCAAAACAAAAATCTTTCCATGAGCCTTAATACAATTCTTTCTCTACCTCTCTTTACCCATTTTCCTTGTGTAGGTTTGATCCCACCATCTGATGCAATCTGAAGTTTCTGAAAACAAGCACCTTTTCTGAGAACCAATTGCTCCTCCCTTCTCTCCGTGTACCTGTTGCAAACCCCTTGTGAGCTCCTTAAGGAAAGGGCTGATTTTTGTGTGGGAGGTGGTGGGGGGGGTTGTAGCTTAGGAATTATATCCCAGAAACTTAGTGCTTCATGTTTATTTTTTATTCCTACTGGATAGAAGGACAAAAAACTAGGTTTCCATTCTATCCCTTTTGGCCAGAATCCTAAAATCATGCCTACTTCATCAGGGAGTCACAGACTTGTGGAATTATCAAGTTGGATGGAAGGAACCTCAATGATTCTTTGGTCCGGTGTGTCACTTTCAGGACCGGCAGCTCATTGCTATGCCCCAGGAACAATGCTGTTTCCTAGTGTTGCACCACCTGCTTAGACTTCTCCTTCCTCCCCAAGGGACCTCAAGTCACTTCATCTCTTTAAATTCTCCTTCCTCCAGGCTTGATAATGAGCTCTTTTTGAAAAGCAGTTTTGTGACAGCTCCTGGAGAATCGCTATATAAAAACAAATTGCTTTGGATTGTATTATAAAGAGACAGGGGTCAATCACCCTCATTAATCAACAAAGACAGAACAAGAAGTAACAAGGCTTAACTGAAGTCACAAAAATATGTTTAAAAACCCAAAGACGAAAAAAAAAAAAAAAGCAAGTTGGGGGTGAAAAGCTTCAGAACTCCAGATTTGCAATAAGCAGCCAGGGGAGCCCGTCCCACCACAGGGCTACAGTTGAGCCTGATGGCTCAGCATGCAGTGGTGACTGGCGCAGGACCAAAGGAGAGCAAATCTATTAGAAGATCCATTTGCTTAGTCACCAAAATAAGCTGGCATGAGGCAGGAGAGCTCCATGATTCTGTTACCTGTGTCTTGGGGAGCACTCAAGTTATACAAAAGATGAAACGCTGATTCAGTATCAGCCATGCATTCGGCACTGCAGTAAGCACTATGGCAGATGCAAAAAATAGCAATAATAATAAGAATGATGGTAGGGTGATGATGGTGCCCAGGGTCACACAGCTAGGAAGTGTGTAAGGCCAGATTTGAACCCAAGACCTCCTGTCTCCAGGCCTGGCTCTCCATCCACTGAGCCACCCAGCTGCTTCTTGGTCAACTCTTTTAACATTATATGAGTCTTAATTCCCTCATGTGGAAGAAGAATGTGCTGGACTGCTGGAATAATTTTGAAGTGGGAGATGTCTTACTGCAAGATTTTTTACTCCACTAAATTACTTTTTTTCTCCCTAAAGACTTCATTATTTTTTTTCCAATAGCATGCAGAAACAATTTTTTAACATTTGCTTGCTAACATTTTTAAATACTTTAAAAAATATATAACCAACAAATAAGCACCATAGAATTCAACAGCTATCGATATTTTCTCAACAATCTTTTACAAAAAATAATAATAATATCTTAAGATTTCTTTTCTTGACTTTGGTCACTTGCTCTTTCTCCACTCATATGTATGTTGTGAATCGATCTGTAAACACCCGTACAACTATATCATCACCCCTGGTAGAGACCTCTATAAAAAACCAGATTTATTCCAGCTGTTTTTCCTGTCTTTGTTCTCTTAATGTTCTTTGAAATTAGAGTCACAGTGTGAGGCTCTACTGTCCTTGATGGTGAAAAAAAATTGGTATAAAAATATTTGTAGGTCTTTATAGGCCACCAAAATCCATATGATCCTTAGCATTCCTTCTGTCTACTCAGCTGCCATCTACTGCAGAAGCTCATGACTGTAATTACACAGGACTGCAGGCTAGTTTAAAGTTCTGCTTCATAGACCAAAGAATTCATCGCCAAGTGGCGAGCCTCCCGGTGATGTAAGCACCTTTGTTCTGAACGAGACTGGTCCTTAGAAAACAGGATCTTTCTGCTCCATGTTCAGTGCCTTTCTTCCGTGTGCCCGATGATCCAGTGATGCTTCGGAGCTTTGCTTTCTCCTCAAACAGGACACCCACCTCCCAACTCTGCGCCTTGTCTCTGACTATCCCCCCTGGGCCCACAATGCTCTCCATCGCTGCGACCTGGATTTCTTCAAAAGTCCGTTTCTTGTACAAGAAACCTTTCCCAGTCCTCTTGGATCTGTGTGCTTTCCTCCTGAAATGAGCCTCCACAGTGGAATGAAGAAGTAGAGTGAAAAATAAAAATGTAACATTAGGAAAAAGAGTCTGGTGGGGATCAATGGTAGGAGAGAACGTCTGGAGTCATAAAGAAGAACCAGCGACATTCAAAATTCCAAGAGTTTAGTAAGAGAATCTAACCTTAGGTAAACAGCAACAAGAATGGAAAAGTGGGAAGGATCTGTAAGCAAGAACCATGGATTGACTTTGGAATGAATGCTCCGATCCGATGAATCCCCAGAGATAAACCCTTCACATTGTGACAGAGATGGACAGAAGAGAAAGCCGTCATCCCTGGCACATCCATACCTTCTGGGGCGAGTGGCCTCAGTCACCAATGTCTGTCCTGAGCCAAATTACCAGGCTTCCTCCTGCCCCTCGTTTAAAGAACTGAATACCTGCTAAAATTCTATTCCAGGGGGCAGCTGGGTGGCTCAGCAGATTGAGAGTCAGACCCAGAGACAGGAGGTCCTGGGTTCAAATCTGACCTCAGACCCTTCCTAGCTGGGTGACCCTGGGCAAGTCACTTGACCCCCATGGCCTAGCCCTTGCCACTCTTCTGCTTTGGAAACAGTACCCAGTATTGATTCCAAGGTAAGGGTTTTAAATAAAAAAATTAAATTAAAGTCTATTCTACCAATTCTATACCTAGCTAACTTCCCCTGGCTATTCTGAGCCAGAACAAATAGTTAGGTGGGCCATAAGAACTGTCTTCGAATGTTCTAAGGTCTACACCTCCAAGATAAGACTGGAGCAATCTGCTTGGCCTCAGGCTCAAGGTTAGTTATTTCAAGTTATTAGAGCTATCCAAAGGTAGAGTGGGCTACCTTAGCAGTGGCTTCTGCCTCCCTCGGAGGATCCAAAGTAAAGAGGGCCACTTGTCAGAGACAGTTTAGAAAGGGTTCTCGTCTAGGGACCACGAGGCCTAGACAGCCCCCTGCGGACTCTTCCAGCTTTCATATTTTGATTTTAGGAACTTCTGAGTCTGGCTCAAAGGCCCCGAGGCTGCTCTGTCATCGCACACCACGTAGAAGTATCAGATACGGGTCAGTAACGGGCCCGTGACCACGGCCCGGCCGCAGTTTTTATGGAATCACTCTCGAGAGTCGGAAGGAACCCAGGAGGCCAGCTTGTCCATAGAGGAGGGGGGGACAGAAACAGTCAGTGGTTCACTTTTCAGTCAGTCAAGGCAGCCAAGAAATAAGCATGTATGAAAGACCTACACGCAAGGCACCGCGCTAAGTGCCAGCTACCCAAGGAAAACTGTTTTCTCCTCCTGCTTGCCAGGGGCTTACAATCTAATGCGGGAGAAAACATGAAAACACCCTCACACAAACAGGAGAGATAAGGGCAAACTGGAGAAAATCCATGGAAGGAAAATGCAGGTATCAGAGTCAGGAAGGCTCATCATCCTAAGTTCAAAATATGATCTCAGACATTTGCTAGCTGCATGGCCCTGGACACATGATTTAATCTAATCCTGTTTGCCTCAGTTTCCTTATCTGTAAAAAGAGGTGGAGAAGGAAATGGCAAACCACTTCATTACCTTTACTAAGAAAACCCCAATGGGGACACGAAGAGTTGGACATGACTGAAAGACTGAATAACAAAAACAAAAACTAGCATTAAAGAGGATCAGGAAAAGCTTCTCCTAGCCAATGGGACTTTAGCAGGGGCTTGAAGGAAGTCACGAGGCAGACCTGAGAAGGAAGAAAATTCTAGGGCTGGGAGAGAGCCTGTAAAAATGTTCCTGGCTGATAAATATCAAATAAGAGAGGAAATAAGACAAATTTGAAATTAGAGACTAGAATTTTGGTTGAGAATCCTGAATTCCAGATGATGAGAGGAAGAAAGAGTCTGAAGAAAAGGTGAGAAATAGGTAATTTCTAAAAGAAACTGAAAATCTACTTGACCAAGAATGAGAAATGCAAAATAGAGATTCAAAGAAATGTTAGCATTTTCTTCAAAAAAACATGATAGTTCAATACAATTAATTCAATCAGAAAGTTTTTGACACAATTATACATACAAATGGTCATTATGGTACCCTAAAAAGAGGTATAGTTAAAACATTACATCCAATGCCATCTTGTGTGGTTATACTATTACAGTATCATCTGTCAAAAGTAAATCTCTTAGTTTTTATATTAAAACTTCTTTGAAGTTAAAAGTGATAGGAGAGATCTTCAAAGATAAACAACTGAAGAGTCTGAAATACATGACTAAATTCAAATTTTTCTATAGTTTTGTAGCTTATCTTTATATATTCAATATTTTATTTTCTGGGGCAAATTTCAAGTTTATTACAAATGACACATGTAACTAGGAGGCATTTAAAGTGAACCAGCATTAATAATTAATAAAGAGTCTTCTCTAATTTTGTTCACTAAACTTAGAATTGCCTGCTTCCTCATATTCGCAAGGCTGCCTTCATTATCTGTTCAAATTCAACTTTAAATCTAATCTAATTGGTTCTTCTTTCCTCTCTCAGTTGATTTTCCTGGTTGCTATGGGGACTAGGGGAATGGGAGGGGGTACAGGAAGAAGGAAGAGGAAACAATTGACCAGGTCCAAAGTTGGACTTGGTGTGCTGCCTTAGATTTAAAATAGGGGCTAGAATCTTAGTGAGAAACAGGTAGAGGCCCTTAAACATTAACTAGTCCAATCACATCATTTTACAGATGAGGACGTTACAGCCTCAAAGGGGGAAGTGACTTGTTCTAGTTCACAAGCAAATAACGGGCATAGACAGAATTTGAACCCAGGTCTTTGAAGTATACCAGATTAGAATGATGAGAGTCTGACAGCAGTTCAAAGAATGAAAGGAATTCCTGGTCCCTGATTTACAACAATAATTGATTTAATCTTTTCTTTACATGGACTATAATGTATCAGACATAGGCACTTGGGAGAACTGGGCCCTTTGGGATGAAGGAGTCCATTGAGTAAAACACATACAAACTAGAGAAGTTGAGGATTTAGGGTAGTGCTTCCCAAACTTTTTTGGCCTATTTCCAGAAAAAATATTACTTAGCCCCCTAGAAATTAAGTTTTTTTAAATTTTAATAGCAATTGATAGGAAAGATAAATGCACCTGTGGCCATCACTGCCCCTATGGATCACTGCAGCACCCACAAGAGGGCAGTAGCGCCCACTTTGGGAATCACTGATTTAGGGGAAAAGAGTATTAAATGTTGGTTCAAGGAAAAACAATTTCAGACCTATACCACCTTTGCTGTTGTAGTCACCTCTATTGTGGCTTCCTTACATTTCTTTCTACGACACTCGGCAATTCCTGTTCAGCCATTATTCTCCTAAGCAGAGGCATTATTTCCATGTGGATGAGACAAAACAAAAAACAAAACTGCCCCAAAGTACCCCATGCACCCCAAGGCAAAGCAAAAGATCAATGAATACCAACCCTTGGGTGGTGTGAGGTTGACTCCATTTTTAAGGCACCACTGTACAGGTAAAATCCCTAAGGAATCCGCATGGCACAGCATTGAGATTTTTTTAGCTTCTGGTCTCAAATCATCAATAGTCACTTGCAAATAATGATTGTTAAAAACCTAAAGGTAAAAGAAAAAAGGAAGCCAAATATTACTCTTATTTTACTGAATCCTTACACATTAAATACTGGCACATTTCTATGCACTAGCAGACAATGAATGTCTTTTGATAGCGATGATTTAATCAGAAACTATTCTATTCCGTGCATATTACTGAATCAGTCTGAAGGGGGAAAAAAAGGAGAGATATGAATCATGAATTTTTTTCCAAGAGAAACTTTAAAGGTTCCTGGTAAATTTTTTTTAAAGGCAGATAAAGAAGATCAAGGAAAATCCAATCTATAAGAGATGGGGGTGGCTGAGGGTGGGAAACATCAAGAGAAGAGGGAAAATGAAGAAAGAAACACGTAGAAGCAGCACACTTAGAAGGGACCTTAAGGAAAACAAAGATTGACATAGAAAGATCTGTAGGGTGTCCAGTCGATAAGGGCTGGGCTAAATTCTGGGGCTACAAAGAAATTTTGCCCCTGGGGCACACAGCGCTCCGGCTGGCATGGGGGAGACAAGAGATAAGCACTACATATGTAGAAAACATCCCTGGAATACATCACAGAGAAGTCTTAGAGGAAGCCAGGAGGCGGAGGGGAGGAAGAGGAGGACTCCAGCCACCCCCTGTCCCAGGCAATGCGAAAGCCCAAATCAGAGAAAGGGTAAGTCATTAAGAGACAAAAGCAATGCTTACAAACAGGAGAAAAGGGTCACCTCTGAAAGAAGGAAAGCTTAAAGGAGAAGAAGAGCAAAATGAGGCGAAAAGGTTAAAGGTAAATTCTCCCTGCTCGTCTAAGATTCCAAACGCAAACGTCATCTTTCTGAGGAGAGGGATTCCTGGCCAAGGTCTCCCCTAGCCGGCATCTGCGAGGGTCAAGGATGAGTTCCTCAGTTCTGTGGTTGATTGCAGTAACAGACATGTGATAATGACCATCCCGACATCTAAGCAGTACCACTAGGATTCTACCCAATTCTGGGGAGGCCGGCTGGCCCACTGCCTTGCTTCCAGTGGATGTTACATACATGTCACTGAACCACAGTGGGTCCATCTCGCTCGATGAGCCCTTATTTTCCAGAGAAGGAAACTGAGGCCTAGAGAGAATAAGTGCCTTGTCCAAGGTCTGAGTCCGGACAAAAAGTCACAATTTTTCACCTCCATTTTGGTGTTCTTTCTATTTTACCATGATGATATGAGCCCTTATTTAGAATCACAAGAATATGCTTCCTTTAAAGCTCCAGCTGGGCTCTTTATTAAAAGTTCCAGTTCATGCCTGTCTACATTTGTCTCTATTTGTTACACTGTTATATTTTTTTCCTTTGAAACAATTTTCTAAAAAGAACAACCTTGGACCAAAAAATGCAATTTAAATTATAGTAGTCATAACAATATGGCTTATGCAACACTGTGTAGGACAACATTCTAAAACATTTCCTATATTTAAAAGGAAATGTATAGTTGTAAAGCTCTTGATACATAAGAAAATTCTGGTAATTTATGGTGCTTCTTTACTGAAAGATGAGTCTTGAATAAACATAGGATAGACACTCATAATAATTCTTTGCACTGCAAGCCTAAAATGTTTGAGAAGTATGATTATGAGAGGGGCAAAATGTTAAGTAGGATGACTAATTGTTTTTTTAATCTTTGATACAAGGGTCCTATACAAAAGAACAACGGGATGACAAAGAAAACAATTAAAATATTAGGGGAAACTTGTTCCAAACAGGACTGCTTAATGGAGAAAAATAATCCCCACAAGTAAAACCCCCAAAAGAGGTATTTCCAACTAGTCTGGGAATAAAAAGGAATCAGAAACACGTACAGACACAAAGCTACACCAATTAGAATGAGAGTGTCACTTCCATTCTCACTCAGCAACTATGATTTAACGTCATCCATAATAATGAACTCTAAGCCTAAAAAAGTAGGGCAGAGGTAGACTCTTTGGGAGCATCAGGCTAGCCCTCCCTAAAAGCTGTCATCCCACTTTGTTATTCTTTAAGCACCAGGTGAAGGTGACATTGCAGAAATAGTTGTCTTTTAAGACAACCTGATAAATAATACAAATAAACCTGCAGCTGGCATTACTGTGTCAACTGTTGCTAGAAAGAACTGGCCGGGCTCCAGCAAGCTATCATTCTTCAGCATTTGGAAAGAAATAGGCTAACCCTAAAAGCAGCACAGTAGGAAGGCCTCCAAATGGTGAGATGATCCAGCATAGGAGAGGGGAACATTTAAAAAAAAATCTATGAGCTTTGCCTTTTGGATTATGATCCCTCAAATTTCCATTTAATTTCTAAATTTTGAATCCTGTTTCTCCATCCTTTCCCTCTTCTGTCCCCGCCACCAAAAAACAAACAAAAAAAAAACATGTAACAACACCCCAAAACCACCTTTCTTCTACAATATTCATAGTATCTAGGGACTTTAAAACTGAAAGGAGACAGATGGTAAGGATTAGCGGCTCCTAGAAAGCAACAGCTTCTATTAGAAAGCAAACTATCTCAAGAAGAAAAGGTTAAAAAATGAACTGTAGAGCCCAGGGCCCGCTCACCCGTTGGGGTGACCACAGGGCAGTGACCGGCAGTGTTCCTCGCTTCCGTAGCTCGAGGTTCCATGATCTAGTCTCGGTGGGGGCTGCCTCCCTTCACACACATCCCAGCCCCCCTGTGCCTGAGCAGGCAGCTCTCTGAGATTTGTTGTGGCTGAAAAATGCATCACCCCGCAGCCAATATGGTGCTGAGTCTACCCAAATTTAGCGAGGCTGTTCCTCCGGCGACAGACTGACAGGCAGTGGCTGGGCCTCTCTCTGAAGCCCTTCCAAAGGGGTGGGCTCTGCCAGAACCAGCTGGCAACAGCTTCCAAGAACACATGGTCAACTCTGCACCACACTGAAGCATCAAAGCGGTAGTTGAGTGGGGGGCTCCCAAATTGCATAAATTTAAGAAAATAAAAAATAAAAAGCCCAACTATGTCAAAGCTGTTATTGGGTAACAAACAAATGAATACTAGGGGAATACTACACAGCCCTCATCTACCAGCTTGAAGGTGATGAGGGGCATTGAATGCCGGAGGATTTTCTATTTCATCCTGGAAGTGACAGGGGCAGCATCTTCTCTCTACATTCAGAGAAATTATTACTTGCAACCCCTCGAAATGCATCATCCCAGGAAGATGGGAAGGAGACGGATCCCTCCCCATTTTATACAGAAGGTATCTGATGGGATTCACCCTAAATGACTCTAAGAATCTCTAGCCACATGAGAAATAGTGCCAGATGGGGAAGTACTGAATCTATGTTTGTGTCTTCTAGATGGTAGGTGGCCCCTCCTGCCTCTCCATGCACCAAAAAAAAAAAAAAAAAAAAAAAGCCTGATTTTGAAGTTGAACTCCTTGTTTAATTCTCTTTTCAGGGGGCTCACCTTAGTCACTGATGCAGGACAGATATTAAAGGGCTCACTCATATCCACTGCCTCCAGTTTCATACCAACTGTGAAGAAATGGCTTCGTAAATCCGCATGATCCTGTTGAGGGGAGTAAGAAAGAATGAATGCAATGACAGTGCTGAAAATTAACTCAGAGACTTGTCAGGATAATATTTTTAAACATTTTATTTGGCAACGACTGAAATCAGCCTGAAATAATTAACTCTCCCTGCTTCAAATTTCTAATTATTGTAACATATAGTAACTGATTATTTTCTGCAGCAACGAATAATTTTTCCCCAGGATTTTGGAGGAAGGGAAAAAGGATCTAAAGCAATCTTTGGATTTAAAAAGAATAAAGAACAAATTCACATAATGCTGCTTTGCTCCTAATAGGAAGAAAATATTAGTTAAAATATAGCCCTGTTGAAAAAATGTTTATAATAAATTTCTCTGATCAAGGTCTTATTTCTCAAATATTTAAAGAACTAAGTCAAATTATAAGAATCCAAATCATTCTATGATTGATAAATGGTTAAATGATATGAATATGATGTTTTCAAATGAAGAAATCAAAGCTATCAATAATCATAAGAAAAAATGTTCTAAATCACTCTTGATTAAAGAAATGTAAATTAAAACAACTCTGAAGTACCACCTCATACCTATCAGGTTTGCCAATATGATAGTAAAGAAAAATGATAAATGTTGGAGGGGATGTGGCAGAATTGGAACACTAATACATTGCTGGTGGAATTGTGAACTGATCCAATAATTCTGGAGAGCAATTTGGAATTATGCCCAAAGGGCGATAAAAGAATGCTACCCTTTGAGCCAGTAAGACTACTACAAGGTCTGTATCCCAAAGAGAGAAAAAAATGGGAAAGGACCTGCTTGTACAAAAATATTTATAGCTGTTCTTTTCATGGTGGCAAAGAATTGGAAACTAAAAGGATGTCCATCCATTGGAGAATGGCCAAACAAGCTATGGTATATGATGGTAATGGAATACTATTGTGTTGTAAGTAATGATGAACAAGATGATTTCAGAAAGAAATGTAAAGACCTACATGAACTGATGCAGAGTGAAATAAGCAGAACCAGGAGAACATTATACACAGTAACTGATATATTGTGGAATGTTCAAATGTGATAGACTAACAGGTAAACAATGATCTGGGACAATTCTGAGGCACTTATGAAAAAGCCTTTAGAAAAAGAACTGTTGGAGTAACAATGCAGATGCATGTATATGATTTATCACTTCTTTTAAGGTTTATGTTTTTAAAGGTATATATGTTTTAAGGTTTTGGTTTTATAAGATTATTCACTGACAAAAATGAATAACATAGAAACATATTTTGCATGATAATACATATATAACCCAGACTGAATTGATTGCCAGCTCCAGGAGGGGGAGGGAAGAAGAGAGGGAGACAATTTGGATTATATAACTTTGGGGAAATTGTGTGCAAATTTGTTTTTAAAATAAAAATTTTATAAAATATGTATAACTCCAAAGGAAAATAATATATAGCCCTTTTATGCTAATAATAGTAAGAATAAGAATAGCAACAACTTACATTTATATAGCCCTTAAGGTTTGTAAAACATTTTCCTTACCACACTGTGAAGTAAGTAAAATCAATCATTCTCTTTAAGGCAGAAGCAGCAACATGATTAAATTATAGGATTTTTTTCTATTACAGATCACAATTACTCTAAGAGCATGGGTTCTTAACCTGGAGTCTGAACTTTAAAAAACATGTGATAACTACATTTCTATATAACTCTTTTCCTTTGTAATCCCCAATTTTTTATTTCATGCATTTAAAAATAGCATTCTAAGAAGGACTCCATAGGCTACAGGAGACTGGCAAAGGGTTCCTGACAAAAGGTGCTCTAGCACCAATCTTATGGATAACACGGTTTTAACCCTATCTTCTTTCATTAAATGTATCCTATTCCCCAGTCAATCAATAAACACTTATTGATCACATATATTTTGGAGATGGGTGCATAGAGCAATCAAGAACTCCCCTCTACTAAATAAGTTAAAGAACTTCTTGTTTACTACTGAGATGCCAGATTTATAACCTCCTCATTGCAGTCCCCTTCAGAGTGGAAAACAAATTCCAACATTCACTTTAGTCATTCAGCTATAGATACAGCTGGCTAGGAGCTTGAAACTAGGATTTATCTTTCTGAAATGAAGGCCACCTCATCACTCACAGGCTATATAAATAGAGGTGGATAAATGGATGTATTTACAGCCTAACCCATAGGAAATAATGGCCACAGATAAATTCTGGCATTTCAAAATACTTACTTCGGGTGAGTGTGAAGCACACAGACCAATCTGGGAGTTATCGTTTCCTCTTTTTTTTTTTTTTTCTTTCAATTAAAAGCTGGTCTAATTAATTTAGCTTGGCTAAAAGAGGTTAGATGACAACCTACAGAGCCCACCCAGTCCAGAATAATGCAGAAATAACCTCTCTGGAATATATTTTATTAAAGGGATATCTCTAGACAATGCTCAAAGAGAGGCATGAGGAGTTGTGAAGTCCCCAAACTCAGGACCATTTAATGATCTAGTACTGCCTCTAGCAGGACTGCCCCCCAGGATCTTCCATTCCCCATTCCACTTTCCTCAGAGGAGTCCAGTATTATCAATGCCTGCCCAGCACCCATCATTCCCTCTTAAATTTCTTATCTCATATCCTGCAGCACAAGGAAATAGAGTGGCCCCCCTCACCCTTTATTTACAGGTTCACTTTCCAGGCAGGGTCCTGTGTGCCCTGAAGGCTGCCCGAAGGGGGAAGAGCACACACTCAAGCTCTTCTGTTCTCACTGGGAGGGTTTTTTCTTTAAGGTTCTTTTTTTTGTGTGTGTGAGGAAGTAGAGGCCAAGCTGAAGGGAAAGTGGGAGGAGAAAGCACACAGTATTTGATGGCAAAGTTAACATAGGTATTAAAAATTCAAGCAAGAAATGTCTATATAAGGTTGAGTACTCTCTGAAGTTTAAGGCATCCCCCTGCGGGGTCTTGGGGGAATAGGGGGGGCTACTGTAGAGTATTCTATAACAAATGTACGATGCGTTTTATTATTTCTGTATTTAACATTAGTAATGTCTTACTGTGTGTAAACTTTATTAAACATATGTACGTACAAGAAAATTGTGACTATATACAGGGTCAGTAGGTGTTTGCTTCTATCCAAGGTTTGGGGACATGACCCCCACAGATGTAGATACAGGGGCCTTGTTGTACTCTAAAAATTGTTGTTTGACTGGACCAATCAACAAGCATTAATTAAGCATATACTATGTACCAGGCACTAAGCTAAGGTCAGGGGGATGAAAAAGAATTGAAACAAACAGCCTCAGCCCTCAAGAAGTTTATATTTCCATTCCACCCCCAAAATTCACAATTTATGAAATTTAGATATTACACAGTTTACATTTCATAGTAAGAACCAGCATTCTTCTTTAAAAAGTCATTAGAAAAAGGTTTCTCAGAAAAACAAGACAGAAAAGAGAAATAATAATAATATACAGTTTACTATACAACAGATACTATGCTAAGTGCTTTACAAATATATCTGATCGTCATGGCAACCCTGTGATGGAGGGGCAATTATTACATTCCTTTTATTGTTGAGGAAACTGAGGCAAGAAAGGGGAAGTGACTTGGCCAGGATCCCACAAGCGAGTAAGTATCTGAGAATATGAAGAAGATGGACAGGCAAGGAATTCAGAGAGGATGAGGCCCTGAACTGGACCCTGGGCAGGAGCAGACATCACACCTGCGCTGCTGTCTCCAAAACCCCTAGGGTCTTGGGGGCCCTGCCAGTGGTCCCTAAGCTCCAATAGTGCTTCCCAAGTGGAAAGGCTTTCTAGAACACCCTGGCAAGTGATGAAATTACAGACTGTGAAAGAGGCCCTCTAGTTTGTCAACAATCCCTTTAGTAGCACTGAAATGCTTCCTTTTCATATGTAAGTAGAGCTTCCAAATGACAGAGAATGAGGGATTTTTTTAAGCACTAAAAACCTTAAACATTTTTCATGGGGATTTTTTGAAACTGTATTCTATAGAACATCACTTTCTATAAAGAGCCTAGAATGCTAAAAGTAATTTAAACTTAATGACCAGGGCCATTCGTGCGAACCTCAATGGTGATATGGAGGGATGTAAGACCCAGATAAGATTTCAATAAGGTGCATGTTTTCTCCCCCCATCCCCATGAGAAAATCAGCTTCTTTCTGTCATTATTGGCATTTGCCATCATTGAGAACAGAGACTTACACACATAAGGAGAAGGGTGTAACCTATGATTTAATTGGTATAGGGAATTTCCACGTTAGAAAATTCCCTTTCTACCCATCTCTGCACCACTTGGTTCTAGAGCACTGAGAGTGAAGGGGACTAGAAAAGGATCACACAGCCAGTATGGGTAAGAAGTGGAATTTGAACTCGGGCCTTCCTGACTTTGGGTCTGACTGTCTATCCATTCCTAATGGTTGTTTTTCAGTCATTTCAGTCATGTCTTACTCTTCAAGACCCCATCTGGATTTTCTTGGTAAAGGTGCTGGAGTGGTTTGCCATTTCCTTTTCCTACACATTTTACAGGTAAGGAAACTGAGGCAACCTTGGGTAAGTGAGGCATCACATAGCAAGTAAGTGCCTGAGGCTGGATTTGAACTTGGGAACAGGAGTCTTCCTGGTGCTCTGTGCTCTATAGTACCCCTTAGTTGCCCTTCTGTGACTATCATACAAATAGGAAATTGTCATACTACCCTATGGTAGATATCACCTTTACCCACTCTCTTAACAAAAGGATACCACTAACTGAAGTGACCATGTTCACTCCAAGTTTCTCTCAAGGCTGACCCTTGCATGAGTTTGTATCCTAGCTGACCCTGTTTGGATGACACAACACCAGGCCTGGCCCAGGGTCTCCCCACTCTGGTGGGTCTCCTCAGATTGCACAAATTAAATCTTCACTCTCCTCCCCATCTCCCACAACTCTGACCCAATGTCAGGAGTACTCACATCTGCTAGGCCATCTCTTTTCATTCCCCTTTGTCTGGGGGAGAGCCTCTCTTTTGGATAAGTGACATCGAGTTAAAGAAAAATACTTCCTTTGAACCTTTTCTGACAAATTCTCAGATTAACTATGTCCAAAAATCTGTCTCATTTTTTTCTTTTTCCTCTTCCACAAGAAGGTGGGTAATATGATATGTTGTGTGTGTGTGTGTGTATGTATTTTACTACATATATATGTATATGTACATATGTAAAATACATAAAATATGTATTTTACTACATATATAATAAAATACATATTTCCCTGTTTTAATATGTTGTGGAAAAAACAAATATTGCTTGAACTAGGAAAAAATTCATGATTAACTTTTTTAATTTAGATTTTAGAAATAAATTTTTATTTCTTATGTTTTTATATTACTTGTATTTTCTAATGTCATTCCTTATTTTAAAAATTTTATAAAATGAATAAAAGATCAGGGAGATGGTCTTTAACAATACAACAAAACTAACCAATTTTTCTTAAAGTCTGTCATAGGCAAAGTTTTAAGCCCCCATTCCTCTTCCCTTCCTCCCATTACCAGGCTAGTCATAAGAGAAGTGTAGAGAATAGAAAACAACACATTATCCTTAGCCATGCTATTAATTTTGGGATGAAATCAGAGAGAGATAACTCATTCTGGACAGACTCACCCTGATCCCAGCCCTACTAAAAAGATGAGAAAGGAGGTTCAGGGTTCTTGCAGACGACTCACAGAATAGAAAATTTGCTTGTTGATCACTGAGAAACTCATTATGATTGATTCATTTTTGCCTTTGATAATTCTGGGGTAGAGTTCAAATATCAACATCATTAAATAAAGAATGATATCATACTTAAAAATCATTTGGTACTTGCTAAAGCCTCAGAAAATTCTCAAATATGTGAGATCTATTCAAAAATGGGTCATTTTTTAAACATACTGGAGTCCAGTCAAATGGGATGCAGAAAACCTACTTCTTAATACATGCTGGTAATCCCATTCCCATTTACATTCATTCACTACACATTTTATTCTTGCCCTAAAGTAGTTTCATATTGATCAAAACTAAAATGCCATTCATTTTATTTGAGGAATGTCTTTTCAAGTAGCTGTGACCATTTCTCTTCTAGGGAGCTTATTCTTAGTCAAGTAGAGTACTCGTGACATTGAAAAAGGGCCCTTATAAGCCTTAACTTGTTTTCTACAATCCTATTCCAATCCATTTTCTTCTCACCAGTGCCTAGGTATGAGTTGAATTGTACTGGATAACCTCGGGAATTCCTTCTAACTCTGAATTTCTTTCATTCTCTAAGTCACCTATTTGTAGCGACCAAAAATAACTGGTTAAAGGCATCACATTCACCTTTTTGCGATACTGTAACAGAATGCTAAATTGTCTTTCTCCAAAGGAGTGACTTGGGCACTAGGAAAATGTGGATTCATGGTTTGGTTTGGTTTGGTTTGGTTTGGCTTAATAGCTAGAGAGTGACTGAGGATGAGTAAAAGAAGGAAAGGATGATGGAGCGAGCTGTAGGAAGAGGCCGAGGAGGAGGAGGAGGAGAGAGGGGGCTCATGGAGAAAAGGTTAGTGATGTCATGAGAGAGGACGCTTCTTTCTCAGAGGTAGGAGTATTGGAAGGGAGGATGCTGCAGCACAGGAGATATCACAGGATGCTAGATTCAGAGCTGAAAGGGCTATTAGAGGCCACTGAGACCAACCTCTTAATTTTATGGATAAGGAAACTAAGGCTTTGAAAGGAAAAACAACTTGCCCAAGTTAGTCTGGAGGCTAAATTTAAACTTGGGTCTTCCTGGCCCCTGGTCTGCCACTCTATCCAAGGCACCACTAAGCTGCCTATGAGTGCCATAGGCAGGACACCCCAAATGCAAGAAGACTTATAGGAAAGTCATAAATGTACTTCATGGATTCTCAGTGACGGGTCTATAGGAAAATATGGGTACAATTTATACGTTATTCCTGTTGGCTCCTAGAGGAGCATAGGGCCGCAACCATCTCACGCCAACGGACTCTGTTCTGGGCAACTTCCCCCAGCTGGGCCCATGTCATTCCGACGGCCTTTGTTTCGTTTTTGGCAGATCTTCGAACTTGTGGTGTAATCTGCCTGAAAGGTCGTTGAATGATTTCAACTTTGTTCTAAAAGTTGCCACCAGGAGTTGATGGTCCGAGGCCACATCTGCACGTCATGGACTCTGTTGGAGAGCAATCTTCCAGACTAGGCGATCATTTTGTTGGTTTTGTTGGTTTAATGAGGTTGAATGAAGAAATCATAAATGGGTTGTGATGTGTAATAATATCAGGAATCATCACATCAGCAAGATCAAACCACTGACATATGACGCCTAGGATGGAAGAAGTGAGAGTTCCATGGTCTTGTGTCCTGGTAAAGTACAACTGGAATATTGGCCAGGTCTCTATGCCAAACTTTAAGAAAGGCATTGCTAAGATAGGATATATTCAGGGGAAGGTATCCAGGATAGTGAAAAGACTCAAATAAGGATAAATTAAGATCAACTGTAGGAATTGGAGGATCAATGATTAAGTTTCACAAAAGTCTAACTAGGATGCATTTCACTGTCTAGGGGATAGCCTATGTACCTCTGTTTTCTCATCTATACAATACAGAAAAGGTGAATGACCAAACTCACTTAACTCCTAGGAAAAAAAATGTGAAAAACAATGAATTATATTAAATTACTTATCTGTAGAGGTTTTTTCCTTTTGGAAAAATAAAATAAAACCTTGATTATGGTAGTGCCTGCTCTTTACTTGGATGAAAGTCATAGTATATAAATATAGCTATTAATAAAATACTACTGCCAAAAGAGATGGTTTGGTATCAGTCAACAATGACAGGGCATAAACAAAGTTTTGGGTTTTTTTTTCCCAGCATGACAACAAGCTATATCATGACAAACTGAAGCTTTTGATAAATGATAGGCTTTACTTTGAGCTCTAGTCCAAGCTTGTGCAGTAGGGAGCAAAGTATTTTATTTATTTCATTGAAAAAGAAGAAAAAGGAACAGAACAAAACACAGAGCCATTTCCAACTCAATTCTCTCACATATGTCATTTTAGAGCTGAATTATTCTTTTCATCCCAGATGACTTAGGAATTTCAAGTTATGCTCTTTTTAATTTGAGGTACAGTTATCAACTAATGCCTCTTTCTTTCTTTCTTTACACCCTTAGATGACTACATCCCCGCTGACAAACATACCTAAAAAATAAAGCTATTAAAGTTTAAAACTGTGCTGAGACTTTTGGGACATTCTATACATACATATAAATATACAAAGGCATAATTTGATACAGGGTAAAACGGGTTCCAAATAGTCACCACAAACATTTCTGAAAGTATTTGTCATGGATATTATTTTAAAGAAAAAAATGCAAAAATCAACACGCTAACAGAAGGATGCGCTACTGAACATTATATGGCTAAGGCCTTATCTGAGTCAAACTTTTAATTATTCTTTCCATAATTACTTTTCTTCCCTATTTTTCATGATGTAGAATAAAGAAAAATAATATAGCTGAAAAAGAAAGCCTTTAAAAAGAGTAATAAAATATCTGGGGGTATATCATCTTTTCATCAAAAGCACTGCTGTACCACACAAGATTTTTTTTTCAGTTCTGATGCTCTGATTGCTTTAGTCTATAGGGAATTAGAACATTGCATAGGCTTCTCTTCAAGACCCCAATTAATTTACATAATTTCTAAGAATAGGTTTCAGTGAAGTGAAAGGAAGGCTGTTAAATTAGTATTACACTCAACCTGATACATAATGAACTGCTCTTTACTTTCTTTATTCAAATAGGGATGGTAGTGTGCCTCGCTTAAAAATCTCCACCCCAATTATTGTGTTATTGCTATCTTCTTTCTATCAATGATTCAGTGCCTGCATTTGGGAAGTAACTTTCAAACTAAACCTTATGCAATAAAAAAATGACTCCCTTAAGTATTAGCTTTATCCCAAAACAGCTATTATGATGCCAGCATTCATTAAATCAATAAGATCACAGGATTTCCATTTTCTAGGAACAAATCAAATCAAACCCATGAACTCTTTATAACAAAATATTATTTTATTTATAACAAAAATGTAAGATTCTATAAGCCAAACTCAAAAAAAAAGCACTTTCATTTTTGACTTACAGTTGCAAGATAAAAGGTTCGTTATTGTTTCTTACAAGTCAAACGCTAAAGAAAAATGCTTTAAAAATTTTTTGTGATAAGAACCACGCTCTATAACTTGAATCACACTGTTTCTCACTGGAAATGACTATTTTCACAATATTCTAAACAAGTCGCTCTCCAAAGCCTGAAAACAAATGGATAAAATAAAGGAGGGTCCCTATTAACTGCTCTGGGTGGATGATGGCACCCAGCGCCTGGAGGGTATACTTCAAGGGGTGGAGAATCATCCCCACAAAGGGGATTCCAACTAGAAGCGAGGGTCACCCTGCCCTCCTCCGCTCCCCTGAATTCTCTCCCCATCTGCCAGGAACTCTCAGGCTATCTGAGTACTGTGGGTTGTGAGAGAGCGTGGCCGTGTCCCTGCTGGACCATCTCCCCCCACACCCTGCCTCCTACCCCGGCCCTGAGAAAATAGCTGGTGGAATTACTGATGTGTGCCCCTTCTGCCGAGGGCACTGAGACAACTAACTGTTACCATGGAAACATCCCTGAATGTTCCTAACTCGGCTGCCCCCACCACTAAGGCCTCATTCAGCCCTTTGCCTTCAAAGAAGGAAGGATGCCCCGAATAACACTTCTAAGGGGGGAGCGCGGGAGGGAAGCCCCCACAAAATGCACCACTTTGCTTCTCCTTCTTGTCTTCGTTGCTGATCCAGCGGCGATTGAAAAATGACCCCCAAGAGTCCTAATCTCGTGACTAAAATGCACCGTGGCCCTGCATGCCGTCCCCTCCCTGGGAAGGAATCAATACTGCACATAGCCCATTCATCTCCTCCTTTCCTTCCTGCTGCCCTCCGCTTCAACTTGTTAGCCCTCTCCTTCCAGCCGAGGGGACAAAGTAGACTTTTGTTATGTGTGGGCCTGGGTCAGAAGGCAAGCCCGGGACCCCTGAAAGGGCCGTCCCCTCCACTGCCTCCCTTTGTCTCGGGCCTCCCTCCGGAGGTAAGCCTCCCCGGCTACCTTGGGCCCCAGAGCAGCCCCAGGCTCTTGTCCCATTCCCCTCCTCCTGGGACGGCTATGCCATGACATTCTGAGCTGTGGGCACCCTGCTTTAATGCCAGATGAACAGTCACTCACAGATAACGAAAGCCTGCTGGAAAAGAGCTCACAAAAAAAGAATAATGGTCCCGGCAACCCCCGGCGTGTCTCATACGGTTTAATCTGTGTTTATAGAAATGGAGAGGCTGCCGAAGAGCAGAAGTTTTCTTTATCCCAACAGAGAAGAACATCCTGTAAATAACTGAGGGTCTGTTTAGGAAAAGGGAGGCTCGTTCTGACCTCAGGCACAGGATGATGGAGGTCATTATTTAGACCCCCTGGAAATGTGGGTTAAATCAGTAAACATTTGTAAACACATAGTGCCTACTACATGCAAAACAGGGTTTCTGAAGGCTGGAGCAAGGATGAATTTAGGTAAGCCACAGTCCCTGCCCTAACAGAGCTGACAGTCTACAGTAAGAAATGGTACAAATCAATCAATTAGCAAGCATTTCATAAGGGCTCCAAGGTCTAGAAACTGGGCTAACCAGCGAGGATAAAAGGCAACAACCAAGGAGCTTACACACCAACGAATGTAATGTGAATTTGCAAAACTAATAGCAGATAACTCATGAAAAGCTAAACTGTAGCTTCTTTAGACGTGGACTATTTTCCCATTCAAAATTCTGTGACTTATTCACCATTTTCTGCTTCTTTGGCATATTAACTACCAATATTCCAATTCAAAGCAGGGCATATAGACTTCTCACCTCATTCAGAAAACTTTGCGTTTGGGGAAGGGGCAGATTATTCATGACCTCATTATTTTCTTTATTTCTAGGATGCCAGAAGGCTCCGTATGCTAGGCCGTTTATATACTAAGTACTCTGAAAGAATACAGGCATGGTTCTGAAATGCCTAACATTCCGAACCCCATTCTCCAAGATCAGGTAAACTTCAACTGGCAAGCCCTATTTCCTCATAGAAATAAGATAAGCCATTTGTTGCTGATACAAAATTATGAGCACAGAAAATAGTAGAAATATAGAACTTTAGATTTCAGAAATCACTCCATCATCACTCCTTCATTTTGTAGATGAGGAAACTGAGATCCGGAAAGATTAATAACTTGTCCAAGGTCACAATGAACATTTCTTAAAATCGCCAGTCTTTTATGGAATATATAATTCATTGACTTACACCTAATTAATTCAATGAATTATGTATTCAATAAAAGCCAGTTATTTGTTTATTTTATATTGATACTATATATGAAATTATAAGTCATAATAGCTAGTATAAATTATATTTAGTTATAAATTTATGTATGTGTATATATACATATATAATACACACACAAATATGGATCCACATATATGTTTTGATCTGGAAATAGCTTTGGAAAACTATAGAACCTTCTTCCCATCTCTGCCCCACCTGATCCTTGAAGCAAATCTCCTTAAATATATCTCATTTGAATATAAAAGTCTTATATACAAATTTTCTCCTTTTGCCTTCATTAATATGGAATTATCAGAATTACTATATAATTAATCACTCATTTGAAGAGGCCTTTACTGCCAAATGTGAGAACTGAAGGGGGGATAGAATGAGTTGAAGTCTCCTTTTAAAATTCCTCAAACTAAGAGAGAGGAATCTCATTCCTATTGATTCATATTTAGTGGCCCTAACGAAAGAATGGCATGAAACTTTGTCACATACTTTGTTAAAATATAAATAAAACCCATCTATGGCATTCCTCTGATATGTTAGAGTAATAATCCTATTTAAGTGTAGCTAGGAGACAGGAAAACCTAAATTCAAATTCAGCTTCAAACATGTACTAGCAGAGAGACCCTGAGCAAGTCGTTTAACCCTGGTTTGCCTCAGTTTATTCATCTGTAAGTTGGAGAAGGAAATGGCAAACCACTGTAGTATCTCTGCCAAGAAAACTCCAAATTAAGTCATAAAGATTGAACATGACTCAAATGATTAAACGACAATGAAACCTTATTTAAAAAAGGAAAAAGAATTTAGGTGGATTTGATAAGAGCTTTCTTGATGATGTCAGAATGACATTTTGTAACCACAGTTTCTTTCTGTCTCCAGATATCCATTTGCCATCTCTGCAACGTAACAGTAACATCTTCCCGGCTTTTTGGGTTACCTCCAATACTGATTTGTTACGGAGTGGTGCCTTGTCCTGATCGGGTCACTTAAACTCTCAGGGACACGGGCCACTAAGGCATGGGTCATAGCAGAGTTGCTGGGAGGGGCATTTTCTTTGAGAGTTCTCTGTACCAACAAAACCCTACAACTGCAATAACCATTCTGGGAAGAGAAATGGTGCGAGGAGGGCAATAAGTGCTGATGTGGAAGATCGTATCTCTGATGTCAGCCAGGTGTTGTGGGACTGTTAGGGTCCTTGTTGACACTTATTTTTGAAGTTATAAATGGAGAAATACAGGAAGACAAGACCTCACCTGATTTCAGGAATGAAAGCAAAAGATACTGAAAAGCCCTTAAAATGACATGGGTCTGTCTACTCAGGAGAGAAGCTAACGGATCTACACCAGGAACTCTGCTGTGGAGAAGCAAAGGATCTTTTTTGCAGGGTCCCTTTAGGACAAGGCCTTCTTAACTTGGCACTTGATATTTTTATGAATGTATTTCAATACAATTGGCTTCCGTTGCAAGCCTATTTTTTGTGCATTTAAAACAATATTCCAGTTCTGCTATGTGATTTTGTTTTTTGCTTCCTGTTTTACTTTCAAACTGATTTATTGAACATCCACTTTAGGAGAAAAAACCCAGCATTCTAAGAAGGAGTCTGCAGACTACATGAGAGCGCCAAAGGGGTCTGTGGCAGGGGCATCTGTTTCTAGCCTTCTCTGGCAGCCTCACTGCCTGACGCTGGGCACCACAGCTGGGTACCAGATAGGTGAAACAGGCTTTCCTGCAGGGAGCTGCCACAATTCCTGTGCCCCATCTGTATGACCACGGCCACCCTGTAATGATCTGAATCCAGGAGCATGACCCATTTTTATAGATGGGCTATCCCCGGGCTTAGTCTGTTTTGAACACCCGCAGGCATTTTGAGATGCTGTGCTTTGAGAAAGGATCACTTCTGTTAAAGATCACATCCGGATGGGCTATAATCCCCACGTATTCACCTAGAGAAATCTTGTGCCTTCACATTTTTTCTTGTCCTAACTCCTTTCCTAAGGGGAGGTAGGTGGCACAGCGGATAGAGTGGCAGGTCCTGAGTCAGGGAGACCCGAATTCAAATGGGACCTCAGACACTTACTAGCTGGGCAAGTTCCTTAACCCTATTTCCTCAGTTTAGTCATCTGTAAACTGGAAATGGAGAAGGAAACAGCAAACCACTCCAGTATCTTTGCCAAGAAAACACCTTAGAGTAAGATTCAGACACAAGTAAAACGACTGGACCTCCTTTCCCTTCCTACTGATGAAAATATTTGGTGACTGAACCTATGTCTAGTTCTGGGTCTTTTCATTGAAATTTGAAAGGTGGCTAACACGTGTTCATAGGAATTTAGAGCTTGACTTTAGATAGAATCTACCAAAACATCATTTTACAAGTGAGAGTATGCAGGTTTGAAGTGGTTAAATTACTTGCTCAGAATCATACAAGTAAATAAATAGCACATCTGAGGCTCAAATTCAACTTCTTCTGATTTCAGGTGTAGTTAATGCCTTCCTCACAGACATAAAACAAGAAGTCATGAGGAAATGAACAACAATAAAGCCATCAACCACCAGCAGACCCTGGACAAGTCCCTTAACCTTTTCACAACTCAAGTTTCCTCATCTGTAAAATCAAGGGCTTGGAGTCTGAGGTCTCCTCCAGCTCTACATCTATGATCCTGTAATACTAGTAAAAGACGTAGCATTGGGATTTGGCTTTTATTATATTGTACTACATACATCCCAAGGAACCTTCTAGCTATAATTATTGTTTGGTCATGGCTCCATAAAAGTCAATGTTTCCTCTGATCCATTTGGAATCTACATTCAAGGGCTTCAAAACCCAAGATCCAATGAATAAAAAAAAGGCAAAAACACTCTTTCCTCCATACTACTGAAAAAGCACCTCTCTCAACTTTTAAAAAGAATTAACTCTTACTAGAAATAGCCTTTTTTCCCCCTCATGTCTTACTAAAAGTAATTTCTCTATGAGATTCATTTGTTTGCAATTTACCAATCTGGGAACTCTACCAAAGCAAACTATTACCTATACCACAGAAAGAAAATAAACAGTAGTTAGAAGTACTACTCCAACAGTATTAGCACTATTTATGAAATCATTAACAAGATCCCTTCCTCTCTACCAAATGTTCATAGTGAAGGCTTTTCTAGGGAAGGAGGGGGCAGGGGAATTGGTTTGGGAGATAATGGAGAGACTCTCTGCAAAATTTTGTTTGAGGGCCCAGAATTTAAATTTATAACACTGGCAAATGCAAAGAGCAGCAAGCTGCCACACAAATGCAGGAAAGCCAACCTTCAAACATATCTAATTCCAAAATACCATTTGCATTTTTTCCTTGATAAGAGAAATTATCAGGGAAGGGAAAGTCTGTCCTTAGACATGGCCACAGGTTTTTTTTTGTAGTTAATGTATTAAGCTGCTGAACAACAAAATATTAATCACCATAGAAACTGCAAAATCACAATCCATCCGTGCTAAAATTCTAATGGTGTACATCCTTTCTTACCCCTTTGGCTATACCAGATGGAGTGAGAAAGAAAGTCTTTTCTCTCTCTGTGGTACTTAATCTTTCTTCCACAGACCCAAACCCTGGCCTCATGTGGGAAAATGGAAGAGAGATGTTTTTGCTAAAGGTTAAGTCTACATGCACGCTTCCAGATAAACATTTATATCCAAGAAGAATTTAATAATAGAGTTAAGAATTCTCAGCATGTCCTGTGATCAAATTGTCTGAATCTTCTTAATCAGATGGGAATATGTACATGGAAAGCAGTTTTCAATGTCTCTAAAAAGATCAATATTATACACAATATTTTTCATCATTCATTATTAAATGGTAATCTACAAAAAAGACGAAGTATGCTAAAGAAAGGATTAACAACATTTGGGAGAGGTCTTGGAGACCAGACTCACTTAGCTTTAACTAATTGCTTTCACACTATGATATACCATCAGAAATGTCTTCCCTAAATAAATAGATCTCAGGGCTTTGTTAGCCAGACTGAAATTTGCCTAACTTAAATCAAACGTTCCCTGAGTTCAGCTTTGGATTAACTATGCTAGGTTGTGGAACCTTCAGTCTTCACAAAATATGCAAAATTCAGTTCATCCCTTTTCGTGGTCTTTTCTCAGACCAAAACCTCTCATCATTCCATCTCTCCCTGTGCCTCGCCCTTCCTATGCATCCTCATTATCCTTCCCACAAAACCCTCTCCTTCATCAAAGGTATCACCATCTTTCCAGTCTTCCGGACTCACCTCAGCATAATCCTCAACTTCTCATTCTCCCTCAACGTCCTAATTCAGGTGCCAAATCTGGCAATCATCTACCTCTACGATGTCTTCTCTCTGTTCTGCACACATGCAATTCCATCTCCCATCTCTGCATCTTCACCCAGGACCATCTCCCATCCCTAGAATGGACTCTCTCCTCACCTCTGCCTCATAAAGTCCATCTTTTTCTCTTCCTTTAAGATACCACTCAAACACGGTCTTCTCCTGGAAGATCGCCTTTCCTGATCCCTCCACTGTTGCTGCTCTCCTTTCCAAAATTTGTATTTCTTTATATTATTGTCTTTCTATTTATTTTATGTAGTTATATGATAAAAGTATTGCTTCTCCCATCAGAAAATGAGATCCTTCTGAAGAGACATTATTTCATCATGAATATTTGGACCCTCAGATCCCAGAAAAGTGCCTAAAACACAACAAGCACTTAAATGCTTGTTGATCGATTTTAGTAATCATCTAAAAAAGTATTTTATATAAGTATAAACTATAAATATATGCTTACATGTATGTTATATAAAAATATAAAATATATACTTTTTATATATAAAATATAAATATATACTTACATATATATTATATAAAAATATAAAATATATATACTTTTTATATATAAAATATAAATATATACTTACATATATTATATAAAAATATAAAATATATATACTTTTTATATATAAAATATATATATAGGGGGCAGCTGGGTAGCTCAGTGGAGTGAGAGTCAGGCCTAGAGACAGGAGGTCCTAGGTTCAAACCCGGCCTCAGCCACTTCCCAGCTGTGTGACCCTGGGCAAGTCACTTGACCCCCATTGCCCACCCTTACCA